>NC_056522.1:296593758-296642777 GCF_019175285.1 Sceloporus undulatus | reverse complement strand
CGCAAAATCAAAGTTTGCTTTTTGAATTTATATATTTTTGGATTATTTTCAAGTCATTGGTAGTTGAATCCAAGAATAAAGTCAGTATAGAGGGCTGACTATATGCTATCTTTGAGTTTCAAGGGAATGAGTAATACAACTAATTAGGAGTGGCAGGGGCCTCACTCTGAGCAATATGTAGTTGTTATTTTTAATTTCAGGTTATTTTTAATTTCAGGCTTGACAGAAGATAGCCATGCCATACTATAGATCTTCAAAACTAGAGTACTTTCCATGTTTTGTGAAAATCTAGGATCCCTCCACCCACCCCACTCGCAACTTAACTGGCAAAATGAGCTCTGGAACCCTTACAGAGTACAGCTAATTATCTGCTGCAGAAAAAAAACACACACCCTAATTTAACATTCCACTGAGAAAACACTGGCATCAACTTCAAATAGGAATTGAGTTACTCAAAGACTGCATGCACAGCAACAACAGATTGTGCACAAATGCAACATCAATCAAGTGCTTCAAAAATAATTTCAGCTCACTGGTGGTGCTGATCAGCCGTTTTCCCCAAAATGTTATTTTCCTTCACTTCAGACTGTCTGGTGCTTATTAGAAATTAATTATGGTTTTGTAAATTGTTCTTGGAAAAAGTATATTCTTGCTAGGTCTCGATCTGAATTAAATTTCTCTTGCTGGAATCTTTGGGTGCTAAATCAATAAAATGGCCTAAGAACTTTCAGAAGTGTTTCTCACACATGAAGCTTGGGCATATGAAGCAGTACAGCTTACAAAGACAGCAGTGATTACCTTGTTCATTTCAATATAGATAGCATTTCCAAAACTCTGCAAGTGTAGAGCTGCCCTACCTGCAAGCCATGGTTTTGCACATGGATGTTCACTTCATCACTACAAAGGCTTTGTAGGGGGGAAATATATTTTCTTTTTCTTTGGAAGATGAAGTAGAAAGGTTTTTTTTTGCGGGGGGGAGGTATATTTTGATCGCTTTGGGGCTACTCACAGAATCCACTATCAGTCTCAAGAATACCATATGTTGCCATTCACAGACACTCCGTACTCATACAAATCTCACAAAGATATATTGCAGCTTAGAAAGCTATGCAGCGAAAGCTATTATTTATGTACACTGCACATTGCAAAGGTTCAGCTTTATTTAAACAACTCAGACATATAGGAGAAGGGGATGGCACAGAGCATTACTTTTTAATCTCATGATTTAAAGGGCCTGAATCAGATGCAGTTACAAGTATCTGGAGCTGACGGTGAGTCTTCTGTTATTTCCAACACTATTCTACCTTACCATGGTTTTCCTTACATTCTGTTGTAATTAATGAAGATATGCGTGTGTATATAACTATACATATACATTACATATAAATATGCATGCACAGAGTAATGGCTGCTGTATAAAGAGGTAGATGGGAGAAAACTAATACAAAATACTGTGAAGGAAAAGGGAAATTTCCCCACTTCAGTCCAAAACACACTGCAGAAATAATCGAGTTTGAGAACTTTTTAATTGCCCTGGTTTAGTGCTAGGGATTCCTGGGAATTGTAGTTTATGATGGCACCAGAGTTCTCTGACAGAGAAGGCTAAATATTTCACAAAACTACAGTTCCCAGAATTCCCTAGTATTGAGCCAAGGCAGTTAAAGTGGTCTCAGACTGGATTATTTCTGCAGTGTGTTTTGGACCCATTTCTCAATCTTTTCTCTTATTCGTTCACTTCTCTCTCCACCCCCTTTTTTTACTCTGAAGGGCATACTTTCCCACCTGCACACCTGCATTTGGAGACAGGCCACAGCAGGCTTCCTCATCCTGCTCCACTTTCCCACCAGTTCTTGCAGCTATCATACTTGTATCCATTGTTGCATGCTATGCAGTGAAAAATATTGCAAAATGGAGCAGGAATGACAGCAAAGGAACAAATTAAACTGCTATCACATGTAGACTAGCATTCTGTTAGTGACAGACACCATCATAAATCCACCTTACACTTGAATTGCATCTTTTCTGTCATTGCAGAGATTGCTACAGTCGTCCCTCCCTTTTCGTGGCCTTGGGATCCGTGACCTTGCTCTTTGTGGATGGCGAGCAGGGAGGGAACAAAATGGCATGTGCATGGTCATTCAAATACATGGGACCCCAATATTGACGAGTTTTCAGACTTGCAGGACCCTCCATGAATTGGAAGGGACAACTGTATTTTCTTTCTCCATCTGCAATGCCCAAAGCATCCACAGAACTTATGGTTGTACTGTGACTATGCCTCCTCCTGCCACATGGCCATTCAATAGGTGGTGTGGAGTGGAGGGGATTGGAGAAATATCTGACTATGTTTTCTTAGACATATACAAGTGGATGACATCATCTGCTGGGACGTCTAGAGGACCCCAGTAGATCTCAATGGAAACTGTCCTTGGTTTACATTTGGCTATGATACCATAGCCATATGTTTTTCTGATTCTTTCCTGTCTCCATCAGCAACGGAATGGCCATGGGAGAGCTATTGCAGTGCAACAAGTGAGTTATAATGGGGTTCAACATGCTGAACTCTTACGCTATTTTTAGAAGATTTACAAGGCATGGATGGTTGAATACAGTATGTGGATAAAAAAATCCATGGATACAGAGGGCTGACTGTACTCTTAGTTAGGTGTGCACAAGACTGCAGATGCTACTCTAGCAAGTTCCCACTTGTCAAATGGTTCCTCAGTTTTCAGCATGGCAATCTTATACCGCATATCATCAAATCCAGTTAAAGTTGAGGCAAACAAATAGGACATAAACATGGTACAGCATTGCTCCCCCCAAAAAAGCTTGATTAAGTTTCTAGCTTACATATTTTTCCACCCCTTAATTGTCCACAGAAAATATCAGAGCTTCCATTTTACATTAACCTCAAGTTAGAATCATACTTTCCAAATCCAAATAGTGATTAATGTTTACCTTCTCCTCCATAGCCACTCCTAGGCTATTGAATACCTTTCCTGGGGAGATCAGGCTAGCCTTTTCCTTGTTATTCCTCTGCAGGCCAGCAAAGACTTTACACTCAAGCAGATCTTCATTAACTGAGGCTAAATAGAGATGCTGGGCTTAAATAAATTTTTTTATTACCATAATGTTTTAACAAATTCTTTAAATTGAAGATATATTTTGATATAGGTGGAATCTCTCTTATCCAGATTTTCCAATATCTGAAAACTTCTAAAATCCAAAACTTTTTTCATGGGTGGCTAGGATAGTGACACCTTTGCTTTCTGATGGTTTAGTGTACACAAACTTTGTTTCATGCACAAAATTATTTAAAATATTGTATAAATTTACTTTCAGGCTATGTGTATAAGATGTATATGAAACATACATGAATTTTGTGTTTAGATGTGTGTCCCATCTCCAAGATATCTCATTATGTACATATTTGCAAATATAGGTATTTCAAAATAAAATGAAGAAAATCCAAAATTCAATACACTTCTGGTATTTTGGATAAAGGAGTCTTAACCTATATTTTATAAGCTACCTTATGTTCCAATCTTGGGAGAAAGAAAAGATATGCATATATACAGCAGTTAATGGAAAGAATGCAGCTTTTAAAATGTTTATCTTGAAGCTGACTTCTTTCAGCTAACTATAGTTATGTTGCAATTACTCTGAAATTGATGTAAAAATTTCAGGACCCTATTTGGAGTAAAGCAGAAAATGAGTTTATTCTCACACTGCTAAACAGTAGTAAAGCTGAGTGTTATGTTGAGCTGTGGCACTGTTTAGAATATATATGGTATACCACTGAGGTTGAGAAAATAATTCTTATAATCTGGTTGACTGGGAAAGTTACTGATGTGGAAGTTTGTGCAATTGCACATCTTTACTGGATATACATGTTTATCAATTTATTATGAGCAGAATATTAATTTTAACAGTTCATTTTCAGCTACTTTGATGTATAAGAATGAGAGAACTGTTTTCCTTTGACACTCAAGAATCATATAAACAAAGTACTGAAGGAGGAATAGAAAAAACCAATAGGAATGTAATAGAGTAAATCAGGAACATAAATAGCCTAATAGCAAAATTATATTTTAAAATGAAATAGAAGTCATTAGACTGCAGCCGCCTCCATCTTCCCCAGATTGGGGCCATGGCAACTGCATGCCATGGCCCCGATCTGGCCTTTTCAGGATGCAAAAGGGAGCCGCAAAAAAAGGCTCCTTTTTGCGCCCTGGAAAGGGCGTGATAGCCCCAACGTCATGGTACTCCTTTGGGGCTGCATTGTGTAAACGCAGCACCAGAGGAGCCCCGTGATGCTGCACACTGTGTGGAGAGATGCACAGTGTCATGCTGCCATGGGGCAAATTTGAGACATGCGTGTTATGGACGCCATGCCCTGACTCCGTCCCCAGGCCAGCCTTAATGGCCAGTCTGCATAGCCCCTGTGATGTTTGATGAGCACAGAGTATTGTACATATTTAAGATTTAGCAAATTGTTTGTCTTAACATCATGTGTGCTGTTATGTGTTTTTAAATTAATGTAGATATTTGAAACTGAGATAACAGAGTCATTACTGCTGACAAGGGGTGAAAGTACTTGCATATTTTTATGCATATTTCATTGGTAACAAAGGGACAGGAGAAAGGGCTTATAGCAAATGTAAACCTTGATGTTCAAACCAGGATGCTGCAACAGTGAGCACATGTAGTTGTAGCCAGTGCTGCAAGAAAATGCGGAGACTTTCTTAGTCTTCCTGGTATGCTGAACATTTGAAGATGTTTAACTCTGACTGAAGTAAGATAGTGTGACTTTTGAGCACTAAAGAAAGAAGTAACTTGGGCCCAAATTTTAGGGCTGTCAGAATGAAAATTGGAGAAGGCATCTGTACTTTTAATAGTAATGTAAAAGCAGGAATTTCAGCAGGTTTTTCTTGTTATGCAACCAGGTACAAGCAAGAACTGCTGAAATTCCCTCTTCTGCCATTTCAATGTGGGAACCCTAGATTCAATGGAAATAGAACAGGCCATGTGAATGGAGCAAGAAACTATGGGTTTATTTAAAAAGGCAAAGATTATTACTTTTCAGAAACTTGGAAGCAGTACTATAGAGCTGTCATTAGCTGTGTTATGCACACTCAATGTTTCCATCTCCTCACTAATATTACTGGTTAAACTGGGTTTACAGGTTTCTGTAGTGCTTCAAGCAGTAGTTCGTGCCCAGGCAGATTTTCATTAACTTTTTTTTAAGTAGGCAAAGAATGTGTGCATATCCATGTGGCCAAATATGAACATCACACCACTATTTATAGTATGACAGTACTTTAAGAAAAATAATGATGTGTAGCTACCCAATAAAACAGTATCTCACCATTATGGAAATATTTTCTTCCATTTTATTTTAAAACCAAATTTTCATTAAGCATTTATTTGCCATTTTCTAGTTCTTGGAGTCCTTTTGTTAAAGTTTCCATTTGAAGTGAAACCAAGTGGTCCAGAAGCTGCCCTCTGATTTTTGTGACTCTATGAAAGTTATATTACAAATTCAAAGCAACCTGGACAGGGGGACTGTGCTTCTGGTGTGGTCCTAAACAAAAGAGACTACATGGAGTCTGTGTCATAGGCTGAATGGAAGAATGGCTTTAGCAGTATATTCTCTGTTTATTCAGAGCTTGAACAAACTTTTATCAGTGGTGAGATTTACCTCACATCACTCAGTATGTCTCACCCTTCACATGCTTCAGATTCTACTGCCACATGCTGGTCATTATTTGTAATCCTGGCATTTGATGACTTTCACAACACTTTCCATTCAATTAAGTGTTATTTCTAGTTTCAATTCAATAGCTTTTCCCCCCTCAGTTGACTTAACCACTTTTAGTGCCATCATCACAAAAGAATCAAATGACCAGGCTCACAGCTCACACTCTGTTTCAGACAACTTGACAGTTGTCAAGTTACTCACTGATCAGTTATTCTTGCCCATCACACCTCCCTCTTCGGACAAGTTGTCCCCTTAAACTCTTGAAAGCACAGCATGGATGTTGTTCAGTCATTTCATACAGTAATTTGTTGTTCAGTACAGTAATTTAAAAATAGTAATTTGTTGTTGTTGTGTGCCTTCAAATCATTTCTGACTTACAGCAACCCTAAGGCCATATCATAGGCAAAATTTATTCAGATATGCTTGCCATTACTTTCCTCTGAGGCCAAGAGAGTATGATTTGCCCAAGATCACCCAATGGGTGTCATGGCTAACCTGGGAATCGAACCCCAGCCTCCAGAGTCATAGTTCAACACTCAAACTTATTTAAAAGCATTTTTTTAAAGAAACTCAGTAAAAAGGGCAGGTGAGGAAGTGAGCTCATGATCACAGAAGGGCTAATCAATCCGTGACTTCAGAAACTGGAAGAGCATATTATTATCCCTTTGTGTTGAACTTGAAGAGAAGGCTGTACATGCCATAAAATAGTGGGTGTTATGGCAAGTGCATCAAATGGGCCACATGCAGCCTGAGGTCTCTGTTTTACAATTCCCAACTCCCCCCTTCCAGGCTTCCTCCAGGCTCCCTATTTCTGTATTTTTAAAAATCTATTAGTAAATTCACCTCAAATGCCCTTCAAACACCATCTGGAATTACATTTTCACT
Source organism: Sceloporus undulatus (assembly GCF_019175285.1). Classification (NCBI taxonomy): domain Eukaryota; kingdom Metazoa; phylum Chordata; class Lepidosauria; order Squamata; family Phrynosomatidae; genus Sceloporus; species Sceloporus undulatus. Next base: position 296,636,131 of record NC_056522.1, on the reverse strand, counting down.
TCCAATGCCCCCACCACTCAAAAAACAAAAATGGCCAGAAATTTCACACACACACACACCAAAAAAAAAAAGACTCTGGAAGTGAAAATGGGAAATAAACTTCCAGTCACCTCACAAGTGATTTTTAGCCAATTTTTCTATACAAAAACCCAGAACTTCCACCTGCCCACAAAGGTACCAGGGCAAAAACTAGCTCCTGGCACTGTTCCCCCCCGGCCGGCTTTTCCAGTGGTCTCATCTCCCAAGATATGTACTTCATGTTAGCTGTTTTGTGAACCACCTTTGTGACTTAAAAAAAAGATATTCTCTCTTTTTCCCCAAAAAATTATTTGATAAGTCAATATGTTGATAATTTGTTAACTTAAAAATTGATCTCTTTAGGGTGTTGCACCAAATGGTGCTTTGCTCAGCAGCGTTGTGTGGATTCCTGCTAGTGCCCCTCCATAGTATGCTCATTCTCCTTGTGGAGTTTTCTGTCTCCGTATATATTTCTAAACTCATAGACCGGAATCCAATTGCTAGTCCCAATCAATTGTTGATTGGTAAGTTAACTAACATAAATCTCATTAGTTTGATGGTCTACTCTAGCTGAGACCAGCAACTAGATATAATAATAATAATAACAACAACAACAATAATAAATATTTATAGCTTCTTCTGCTTTGAGGATCGAGGCGGGTAAAAGCAAAGTTAATACAATATACAACAATAAAAACAACAAGCCCCACAAGACCCCGGCCCAACCCTCCCTCCCAACTATAAAATTAAACAGTAAAAGATGGTTAAAAAGTACATAACAATACATCAAAATTTAAAAACAAACCACAAATAAGAAAAATAATAAAAAGAGAGGGATTCAGTTGGTTCTGGACATTATCAATCGGGGAAGGCCTGCCGGAAGAGAAAGGTTTTTGTCGCCTTTTTAAAAGCCTCGAGTGATGTGTGTGTGTGTGTGTGTGTGTGTGTGTGTGATATGTACAGTGGTTATAAACTGAACAAAGTGATTGGGAATGCTATGGGAGCAACATTCCTTATGGATTAGGAAGGCCAACTACATAGCTGACTAAAGAAGAAAAGTGTTCAGAGAAGAAATAGTGCACTTTGTTTTTTATAGGCTGAGGTGCTCTGTGGAAAACACACCTTTCTGGAGACAAAATAAAAACAGATGTCATATTTTTGATGAGCAGAGTTGAAAGTCTATATGTTGAAAGCCTGGAAAAGGGAGCTCCACTCACAAATCCAGTTATTCATAATGATTTCTAACAGGATTTGTCTTTCCCTCTTCATCCCCCTCTCAGTGCATCAGTCTGGAAATGCTTTCATGATGTCAGCTGCTTTTCTTAATACCCAACTCAATTTTTATATCCCTCTATCACATCTGTGGGTTTCCCCCTCCCTCCAATCTGAACTTTGAAAGGAAGGATGAATTCTATCCTCTTAGCCTAGCCCTAGCCCCACAGTTCAATTGTTCAAAAGGGAGGCACGTATTTCTAGCATAAAATGGACTCAGTAGAATTTGGGGAGAGGCTTGTGTGTTTTTTAAATTATACTTGGCATTGGTAAGTTCAGTGTGTTGAAAGCTTGGACTAAAACCCACAGCAGATTCCCTGACATGGAAACCACTCCTGTAAGGAACTACTGTTGTATAGGAGCAGCAATAAACAGCTGCCCAATCATGTCACAAAGGCATGTTTTTAAGCATGGATATCCAACCCAAAGCACATAGTAATCTCAGCTGCCTGAAAGTGTGATACACCAAACTGTGCATGGTGTGTCATAATATTTTAAAGTAGAATGCTTTTTTATCAAACAGCCCCCTTGGTGTATTTGCAGAAGTTAAAAAATTAAATGTTTTATTTGATATGCAATTCTTCTTATCACTAGAATGACCAGAGGCCAAATCTTGATTTATTTCCTTGAAATTAAGCCCCATTCGTTTTTTAAAAATTCCTCCACATTTTAAGCCAAATTCAGAAGAAGACGCCTCTGAACAGAATAAGATTCCCATTGTTCTTGCCTGGGGTATTTTGATATATTTTTGGCCCAAAGAATGCTTGTACGAGGCATAATGGTTCTCTCCTTTCTCTCCATAGGTCCTTCATGCTTCTGCCTCCGTTAATGGAATGGATGCGAGTAGCTATAACCTTTGCTGAGCACCGGCGCAGTTTAACCGTGGATAGTGATGATATAAGGCAAACAGCCAGACTCCTCTTACCTGGTTTGGACTGTGAACCTCGGCAGCTAAAGTATATAATGCACTTTTGAACACTGAATCAAAACAATATAAAGACACTATAGATTTTAATCATAATACATTCCCATGAGATCTGAATCAGGAAGATTGTTATTCTTTTGATTTGCATGAAAAATTTCTGGAATATGACACCTTCATGTTTGTGCTGATGTTTATCAAAACTTCAGAGTTATCCCTTGGCAGAAAGAGATACTGCAAACATAACAAAAACCCTGCACAGCAAAATCTGCTCCTGAAAATAGCATTCATTCCTGTGTACAAATAATTTAATGAGTCAGTCACATACACTTTATTACTTTTATAGAGTGAACACACACCAGAAACTTATACATATACATGCACATTCACAAAAACATGTATGGTCATCATTTGTGGCAATATGTATGCAAATGACATATTACAGCTTACATGGAAGAATTTTCCATATTGAAATTTTGTCACATTTTAAGCAGCTGTTAATACTAATGGGAGTATTTTTTTTAAGTAAGTTTTAAAGTATGGTACAGAACATTCCATCCAATACAGACTCTGTATAGATTCAGAACCAGCCATCTTATGTTCTTGTAGATTTTTACCCATTGACAGCTGTCCTGGTAGTCACGGGACTCTTATCTTCATTTCTGAAACATCCAGTGAGAAATTAATTATTTGTAGACAATTCTTTTAATGGTGGTATTAATTTCTCCATTAATTGTGGGTCATTATTCACAAGTACTGATTGCAAATGTAATCATGAAGATATTTATCTTCAATCAGCTACCACTGCTGAATTGATACACAGCTTTTGATAAATCATTTAAACATCCTCTCCTTTGACATTCCATAAATCTGGTGAAAGATTTGGTATTCATGATAAGGAAAAAATGTACTGTAAAAATTAATCACACTTTTTATTAGACATTAAGACTACTAAATGAAATACAGTGGACAGAGATATTAGCATTTCCCTTAAGCATTCAGTAAAATGGATCACTTTCTTTCTTACAAGTCACCCAATCTAACTTTGGCGGGGTACATACCTCCGCTTTGCGGCGCTCTGCCGCCGCCGGCAGTAGGTCCGCGGGGGAGCCGGAGCCTTCACACGGCCCGACTCCCGCGCAGACCGAAAAAGAAGCTCCAAAATGGAGCTTCTTTTTCCGTCGCGTTTGCGACGTAGCGAGGCGCCAGGGGCGCACTTGCTACGTCACAAGGGACGCGACGCGTACGGACGCTCAGCGTCCGATACGCAAAGATGGCGCCGGCCATGTAGAAGGGCTAGCGCCATCTTGTACGGACGGAGTCCGTACTAGGCCCAGGGGCATCTATAAGAGACGCCCCTTTTTTAAAATGGGACGTCCGGAGGACGTCCCAAATGCCGGTATAGAAAGCCCCAATAATCTCCAAAAAAGGCTGTGACTTTAAGAGAGTGTTACATTTTGGGGGAAAGTTGTTGGCTTTTTTAATTTCCATGGAAAGAGTTTTTTAAAAAGTGTTTACACAATGAGGTTTCTCAGTTTTGACTAGAATGGACTGGTTAAAATAATGGAATTTACATAAGTGTTTATTTGTAATTCAGCAGTTGATTCAATGGGGTGCATCTGCAGTGCAGAAATAATGCAGTTTGACATCACTTTAACTGCCATGACTCCATCCTACAGAATCCTGGGATTTGTAGTTTTGTGAGGCACAAGCATTCTTTGGCAGAGAAGGCTAAAAGACATTGTAAAACTACAAATCCCAGGATTCCATAGTATGGAGCTACAGCACTTAAAGTGGTGTTAAATTGCATTCTTTCTATAATGTAGAAGCACCCTGAGTCTACTCTATTAAGTTTCAACCTGTACACACATAAGGATTCTTTGGACCTGCACATGCCATATGAACCTTCTTGTTCTGTCCCCCACAGATTCCCCTCCAGACTCCCAAAAATGCTCCAGAAAGTCAGGAGTCCCTCTCAATGGTATGCGCTACAGTTTAGGTAGAAGAGGGACTTCCCCAAAATTCAGCAGAGCTTCCTTTAGGCAATACCTTTATTTCCATAGATTGCAGATTCTGGCTCCATGAGTGGGCTGACCATAAATGCAAAAAATGTTGGCTTACACCTTTTTGCCAGACATCTGAATTTGGCAGAATCCATTCTATCACTTTGTTTTCTGTAGTGTCATAAGTAGACCAGGTTTCAGAGTAATTATGAGGAAGATGTGAGGGAGATAGGAATGACATAGCATAGCAGCAGTTTTGTCTTTTTTATCTTCTTAGTAAAATAGGATTAACCATAAAATGTTACATGTTGAAATTCAGGACTGTAACTAAAAGGATGACAATTACAATTACAAAGATGAAACTATCTTCTTAAAATCCCAGCTGTACTTTTTGCATATGTCCCCTTGACAGACCTGAATGTTGCTTTAATTCATTCCGAAGAATGGATGCTAAGGCTGCCACTGAAAAATTCCAGCAGGATCTAGGATTTCGAATGCTGAACTGTGGAAGGACTGATTTGGTCAATCAGGCCATAGAAGCATTGGGACCTGAAGGAGTCAATACAATGGATGATCAGGTATAAAGAAGACATGGGGGGTCCCTTGTTTCACAATTAATTGCTATTATATAGTAGTATAATATATACTAAATAGTCTATATAAAATGTAGCATTGCATATACCGGTAATTGTTATTGCATGGCAGAGATAAATCAGTGTAGAAACCAGAGCCAACAGGTTATTATTTATTATTGATACTGCAATTCAGAATGTGACTTTCTGGATTTGTCTTTACTAACATGTTGCTGTTACATGCCCTACTATAGATAACAGGAGAATGCTCACCACTTCTCTATTCCCTATCTCTGATCATGCTAATTCTGAGTACATTCCCCTGCCTGGACTCCCCCCCAACCCAGCCTCGACATGCACAGGAACACTGTATACAGCTTCCATATGCACGGCACACAGATGCTTTAGGGAGGTGCACAAAAGCAGTCATTCACCTCATTGGCTCTCACTGTCCCAAGCAATTGCTCCAGACATGAGCAATATAAGGCAGAAAAACCCAACTCTAAACTCTTTCACACAGCCAGTCCAAGTGCATGCCCTATGATGCTGTTTGGAGCAGCCAGCCCTCTCCCTGAAATGTTCACATGTACTCACAGTCTCTATCATTTAGGTAAATGGAGGAAGGAAGAAAACACTTTAAAAAACATATTAATTTCCAACTAATCAGAGTATCTAGTGCAGCACATGTTTTCAGTATTTTGTTGTTTCCTCCACCTCCCCACATTTTCTGGCTCCTCTGCTCCATGCTAGAAAGCTACAAATGAGCAGCACAAGGTAGCCACCTAAGTCCCCCCCCCCAATTGCTCAGTGAGTCAGACATAGAAACAAACAGGCAGAAATCCTACCATATTAATCTAAAAGTAGTGGATTATAGCCCTTGCCATTACAAGAACAAAAAGTAACATCATTCCAGTTTGTTACTGCCAAAAACAACTGGTTGCCAAAACAATTCATTGCAAGTAACACAGTTCTCCAGACTATCATTGTCTAGCCTTTCCAACACCATCTTGAGAATGAATATGAATTTTACTAGCTTCCCCATCTGACCTTAGTTTGAGAATACAGTACCTATTTTTTAAGAAGTCTGGGTAATCCAACTAATAATCCAGTTAACCATGCCATATTATATTTGTTTCATCTCTGGTGTGCCTCTTTTAGTTTCGGTGTCTTGCAATAGGGACACTACCCCACATAATTTGTTTTCACAGATATTTGTAATACCCACAGACATAGTCACATATCTGTATTCTTGAGCATGATAAAAACCAAAGATCTTATGAAGCCTGTTTATTTCAGTTGGGGAGCTGAACTGTAATCCTACAACTATCTATTCAAAAAGAGGTCCAGTGAGTTCATCAAGACTTATTCCTGAATAAAGGATATAAAATCTCAGGCTGGCATCCTGTTCAATATTTATAAGATCATAAACTGGACATAAGCTGGATTCACATTTACAGTTGTTAATGAGCACACATGACCCCACAAACCTACCTCCTTAAGGCAGGCAGGACCCAAAGGGTCTCTCCAGCTGCTAGTCTCAACAACTAGGGGGACACTGCAGTCCTCATCTCCCAATGCCCAATCTACTACTATACCTCAGAAACTCTTTGCTTGGATTAAGAGATAGATTGTTTTGGGGTGGCATCTGTAGACATAGCTGCAATGAAAGCACTCCCTCTTTTTAGCGGTGTCTGAAAATGCAGTACCTGTATCTTGGCTTCACCTTCTAAGGACATGCTTAAATCCCTCCCTATCCCACAGTTCATTTTAAAAGCATAAGGCAGTATACACAAAGTGGGTTGCCTTATAATTTTTTACACACAAACTTTCCTCTATGTGGGGTTGTAATTTATAGGTTCTGGAATTGTTCAGAAAATTACAGGTTAGCTAACCAGATGTTTTGTTCCTAAAGGGTATGACACCACTCATGTACGCCTGTTCTGCGGGAGATGAAGCCATGGTCCAGATGCTTATTGATGCTGGAGCAAATCTAGACATGCCAGTAAGTATAGATGCTGTACATGAGGCCATTGCTCAAATGTAAATTTACCAAGAAACATAATTTAGTATCCTGCGGAAACAGTTTTTACAGATAATCCTGCCAAGGAAGAGATTTTTTTTTGTAAAAGAAAATGTTTTTTATTGATTCTAGAGCAAGAAAGCTGAAATCATCTTCAAAGCTTGCCACAGATGAGATAATGATTAACGCTGGCATTGTAATAGGGAGACTGGGGCAGAATGTTTCCCCTCTGTAAGAGCAGCCTCCAAAGGAAACCAGTAGATGCATTAGGGGAACCCAAGGGACTGAATACACTGATTGGTGTTGGCAGTACTTTCTGAGTCGTGACAGCTTGCTATTCCCAGGGGTTGTAATTTACCAAGGATTTGCCACTTTCAGGCATATCTAAAAAGTTTAAAGAGAAGAATTAAAATTGCAATGAATAAACATTCTTTCATTTCTCCCCCTAGGTCCCTGGTAGTTCATCTCGATACCCATCGGCTCACCCTGATAGTCGGCACTGGACTGCACTTACTTTTGCTGTCTTACATGGACATATATCTGTAGTACAGGTGAGCAAAAGGCAAGCCATAAATCTTCCAAAACAGTTGGAAATTGACAAGACGGGATCTCACTAACTGGTTTTGCTTAGATAAGTCCAACTTCTATCTGTGTAACTCACTTGTTTGGCCATTGCAGAGATCAGAATATTCTATCTCACACAGTGACCCAGCTCTCCCATGGATCTACATTTTTCTACACTTCCTGATCCCAATGTAGCTGGTGGAAAATAGAGGATATCTGAGAAGCATCTGACTATGTCTCTGTAGGTAGATGTGCAATGATGACATTATCTTCTAGGACTTCCAGAGGATCCTGGGATGTCCCAGGGGATTCCTCCACAGTTGTATGTCTAGCTATAGGGACATAGTAAAATGCTTTTCAGGTGTTCTCTGGTCTGCAATGACTACAGCATATCTGTATTAAGGGTGGTGGTGGTTTTACAGAGAATGAGACATGTAGTTCCACCTGAAGAATGTATATACTGTTTCTCCGTAAGACAGCATTTTGGCCACAGTGTGTAGGCTCTGAACCTGGTCATTTCTGATGCTTTCAGAATAGATTTTGAAGGATTTATCTGTATTGCACCTAAAAGTGTTTTCAACCAGTTTATCCAGAATTAAGAGTCTTAAATTATATGTTGGTAAAGATACTACATTTTGGAAAGTTTTTTGTTGGTTGCATCATCATTTCACAATAGTACAACCTTTACACAGTGATGGGACTTCATGTCCCTGTGAGGCAAGAGGCTATGCTGATGGTAGCACTGGTAGTAAGGTCTCCCATGTCAGACAGACTTTTGCTGAGGAGCCAAACTACATGTGCCAAACAACTACTGAGCAGCAGCAGGGTGGGGATGGGGGTGTGGGGTGGCAGAGGATGTCTCAGAGACATTGGCATTAGTACCATAGCTAACACTTATTAGTACTGCACAGAAGGAGACATGGTAAACCCATTCTGCATGTCTTTTATTATGAAAACCCTATGATGAGACAATCCAAGATGAAACAAGAGATAGTGCCAGAAAATGACAGAAGACATTCAACAAGCTACTGGGATACAGCTGAGGATAATGACAAATATCACTGTGGCTAATAATGCAACTGGACTCAAGCCGAAAGGATGTGCAGCTGTCGACATACTTAGAGATGAAAAACAAGTCTGAAGCTGCACAATACGTATTATAGGAATGTGGAATGTGAGAAGCATGAAGATATACATAGTAAAGCAAGAAACTGAATATATATTATCGGAACACCAAGTGTGAGAAGCATGAATCAGGAGAAGGTAGACACAGACACAGAAATGGAATGTATAAACATTGCAATATTTGGGTTCAGATAGCTAAAGTGGACAGGAATTGGACATTCAACCTAATCACACAGTGTTTTGCTAAAGAAATGAAAATCTAAGAAATAAAAGTGTAGCATTAATAGTGTAAAGAGATGTAATAAAAACAGTCAAAAATATAATGCAAAGTTTGACTGAATATTATCACCACAACTTCAAGGAAATCCCATCAATATAACCATAATCCAGATTTATTCTCTAGCTACAGAGGCAGAAGAAGAAACTGAAATACTGAAAGATTATATGCTGGAGTCCAGAAGGAAGTTGATCACATATCAAAACAGGACTTCTTGTTAATGATTGGTGATTTGAATACAAACAACAGAATCAAAGAATCTACAACAAACTTTGTTTTTTTTACCATATATGGAGTGAGACATGCTAGATGTCCAAGCTGGGTTCAGGAAAGGAAGAGGCATTAGGATCATCTTGAAAACATATGTTGGACCAAAAATATGCAACAAAGAATTTGAGAAGAAAATCAGCCTGTACTTTATTTATAGTCTTTGATTTTGTAGGTCATGAAAAACTTTGGCTCATTCTCAAGGAAATGGGTGTGCCACAACATTTGATTGAGTAAGTACCGTAGGTAGACTGCACCTAAGCCATATAGGGCTTTAAAAGTTGGTAAACAACACCTTGCACTGCACCCAGAAGCTAATTGGCAGCCAGTGAAGGGTTTTTAGAACAGGTGTTATATGGTCAAACCTGGATTTGCCAGTGACTAGTCTGGCTGCCATATTTTGGACTAGTTGACGCTTCCGAACATGGCACAAGGGTAGATAAGACTCAAAAGAAGGAGTCATGAAAATTGGAGGAAGGATCATCAACAATTTAAGATGTACAGATGACACCATACTACAAGCAGAAAATAGAAAAAACTGGGAAATCAAGGAAGAAAGTGCAAAAACAGATTTGCAGTTGAACATTAACAAAACAAAAATAATGACCACAGATTATTTACATAGCTTTAAAGTAAACAATAGAGACATTGAAATAGTTCAAGACTTTCCTTACCTTGGCTCAGTTGTTAATCAGAATGGAGACTGCAGCCAAAAAAATCAGAAGAAGACTAAAAGTTGGATGGGCAGTTATAAAGGAACTAGACAAGATCCTCAAGTATAAAGATATATCATTGAATACTAAAGTTAGGACTCTCCATGCTATTGTATTTTCCATTTCTACATATGGTTGTGAAAGCTGGACAATGAAGAAGATTGATAGGAAGAAAATTAACTCATTTGAAATGTGATGCTGGAGAAGTGTTGGACTGCTAAAAAGATAGATAAATGGGTAGTAGAGCAAGTGAAGCCTGAACTCTTCCTAGAAGCCAAGATGACCAAACTGAAGCCATCATACCTTGGACATGTCATGAGAAAACATGATTCCCTAGAATGAGAATTGCCAGATATTCCATGATCCTCTATCAGAAAACAGTTCCCAGAAGAGAGGAGAGAAATATTCAACAAGCTTAAGTCTGAAGCAGATATATAACATAACTCAACATTTGTTCATTTAGAGGCTTTTTCATTTGCACATGATGACTGTGTATACCCAAATATTCATTAAGGTTTCACAAACTTGTTGCACAGATTCCCACACTGGTCATTCTGAGGCTGTTTTTCCAAAGAATCTACCCACACTATAATTATTTTAACACTGATTGTGTAATTCATTACTGTAGATCAGTGGAGTCATCTGGATGTGCCAAGCTTCCTAATATAACCATTTCCTTGTGGGTGTGGGAAGAAAGCATTCATTTAACAGGAATCTGGGGGACCATTTGAAAAATTCTGGCATCACACTTCTTATGCTACTGTGGCCTCTATTCATCAGAAATTATGTTTATTCATAAATGAGAAATTAAACGTTGACTTATTGTTCCCTGGGTAATTCCCGCAGCAATAAAATGTTTACATTGTGATCTTAAGAATTAGAGGCTGTCCTACTGTTGGGCCTATAGGTCTACCTTACTGCCAGTACTTTTCTCAGCCATGGTGGTCCCATTACCCCCAGTGAGTTCAGCTATCATTGCTAGGCATATTTACTTGAGAATTAAGAATGTATAGAACAGCAGCCTCATCCTTCATGTGAATGATATGTATGTGCATATATGCCTTCGTGTCGTCTCTTGACTTAGGGTGACAATATGAATTTCATAGGGTTTTCTTTGGCAAGGAATAATCAGCTGGTTTGTCGGTGCCTTCTTCTGAAATATACCCCTCAGCACCTGGTGTTTGTTGCCAGTCTTCCATCCAAGTACAGAGCTGACCCTTCTTAGCTTCCAAGATCAGACAGAAGCTGTTGTGAAGTCGAAGGCTTTCATGGCCAGCATCCATAGTTTTTTGTGGGTTTTTCGGGCTGTGTGGCCATATTCTAGAAGATTTTCTTTCTGATGTTTCATCAGCATCTGTGGCTGGCCTCTTCAGAGAATGCTTGCCTGGAAAGGAGTTGGGCATATATATTCTGTGACTTGGAAAGGCAGGAGTGATTTGCATGTGTATTACAGTATTATGTTGCTAATGGTAGGCCTCAGGGTGGGAGGGCCATGCCAACCACTACCAGGTCAGGATGCAGAGGGAAGCCATTGAAAACCACAAACACCTGGACAATTTCAACAGGAAAGAGGAAACCCTTAAAGTAAACAAGGTTTGCCTACCAGTCCTAAAAAATAGCAAGATGAAGACTCAACAAATGCAAATGAGAAATCTCCCAGGGTCGGGGTTTCCCAGCAAACAACGAGCACTAATCAAGCAGACACTAATCCTCTTTTGCAGATCCTACTCTGATGCTTGCCATTAGCAACAAACCAATATACATGCAAATCACTCCTGCCTTTCCAGGTCACACAATATATATACCCAAGTCCTTTCCAGGCAAGCATTCTCTGAAGATGCCAGCCACAGATGCTGGCAAAACGTCAGGAAGAAACTCTTCTAGAACATGGCCACATAGCCCGAAAAACCCACAAAAAACTATAGAAGCTATTGTCTTTAGGATGTGTAGGCATGTTCTAGTATAACAGTAAATAAAATAAGTTATATCCCAATATGACTAAAGATGTCAGCATTCTGTTAGCTCAGTCAAAGTAGAGTGTGAATGATGCTATACTTAGAATATAGAAATGCTATACTTAGAATTCTTTCCATATTGTATATACATTTGCATGTGTGTGTTTGTGTGTCTGTGTGTAGGCTCAATTAGGTTATGTGAACTGATCCTTGGTGACAATGAGTGCCAACTCAGTAGCTGTAAAAGATACAGTTTACATAATTGGAACTGGCTGCTTAATGAGATTGTCCATAGCTGTGTCCATAAATTGCATTATCAGAGCTTTATATTTACCTCACAGTTATTGGGCTTTAAAAAAAGTTCTCAAGAAGAATCAGAGCCAGTCAGTCTTGTCTTTTCCAAGCACATCAGGTGCCCTCTTGTGCATGTCTTGTTCCTATGTGATTATATTTGTTGTAGTCAAAGGTGATGCAGCATTACAGCTCATTGATTCATTGCAAGCCCTGGAAATGCATCCATTTTCCCTTTCATGTCAATGGGAATTAAAAATGAACAACAGCCAGTTGTCAGCTGGGGTGAAAGAAATAAGGTTTTTCTGTTCATATAAGTAACAAGTTATTGTGGATGGTGTGCATTCACTTTCGAATTATATGTATATGCAAATGCCCATGTAAATGAGATTTCGCCTTCAAAGACTTGGAGATTTGCCAGTGCACTCTTTAGTATTGCAGAGGTTGTGCATGCTTAATTTACACTTGAGATAATAAGTGGGGTTTTTTGCCCCAGAGACACCACTGAGAATTCTGTCAACAGAATGTCTTAGAAGGAATTAAGCCTTGGGCTCTCTGAGCCATATTTATGTTAACTACAATTAATGTTTATTCACTCCCAGTTGTTCAGTTGTAAACATTTAATCTCTAAAAGTGCAAATTGTCAGATGTTTCTACTGACCCCTGGGAATTATTGCACGATCAATCCTGATACTGAAAGAAACAAGTCATAGACAGTTCTTGTAGATGCATAATCTCAGGTTGATGCCTTCTGGCAGTTGTGCAACTAGCATGTGCAACTTGATAAGCATTCAGAAGTACAAATTAAAAAGCATTTTTTAATAATAATAATAATAAAGTTTATTTATATTTCCCGCCTCTCCCAAGGATCAAGGCAGGATTACATCAGTAAAAATAATACAATAATACAAAATACAATCAATAAAACACTAATACTGAATTAACCGACATTCCTATTAGTTCTCTAAAATACCAGTTCATCATAAAAGCAATGTTCATTTCCCTTCAGATTTTTGTAATACTTTAATGTTACCTGGGGAGTATCAGTTATACAGTATGACAAGTTTCAACAGATGTATAAAATGACAGGAGTGGGGAACCAGTAGTCTGCCATATGTTTTGGACTACAACTTCCACAATTCCTTTCCATTGGCTATGCTCTCTGGAGTTTCTGGGAACTGAAATCGAAAACATCTGGTCAAAGGTTTGGTACAAGCCCCTATTGGGCTTATTGTTGCATGCGTTCAAGTCATTTCTGTCTGACTAAGGCAAACCTATCATAAGTTTTCTTGTTCACAGGGGTTGCCACAGCCCTCCTCTGAGGCTAAGAGAGTGTGACTTGTCCAAGGTCATCCAGCGGATTTCCATGGCCAAGTTGGGATTTGAACCCTGGTCTCCAGAATCCTAGTTTAACACCCAAACCACTACACTATGCTGACTCTTGTGCTCTTGGAATTAAGCCTTGGACTCTCTAAGCCATATTTATGTTAACTACAATTAATGTTTATTCACTCCCAGTTGCTCAGTTGTAAACATATGGAAGTTTATCGCACAGGTCTTCAGGGCCGTTCTCAGAATGGCCTGGCAGGAAACGGAATGAGTGGGGGACAGATTTTACCACACACTCCAGTCCCTCACTCGTTCCGTTCCCCCTCTCTTCTGTTCCCATTCCATTCCAGAGGGAACACTTTTTGAGAACTGTTCTGAACAGTTCTCAAAACTTCCCCCCTCTGGAACGGATTAAGAACCGAAGAGGGGGAACGGAAGGAATGAGGGACTGGAGTGTGCGGTAAAATCCATCCCACACTCGTTCCTGCTCCTTCTGTTCCGTTCTCAGAACGAACCCAGAAGGACCTGTGCGATAAACTTCAGAATCTCTAAAAGTGCAAATTGTCAGATGTTTTTTCCGTGTGTTTTTTCACTGGTGACAAATTATCTTCCACAGGAAGCTGGCAGCATGATTCTATACCTATATCAGAAAATATGTTTTGGAAAGATACACAACTTCCATTATTATTTTAGTTTATTTGTTTACAATGATATATGGAATTACACTGCAATCTGAGGCACAGTAAAGGGTGCTATAGAGAGTTTTATAAGCAACACAAACAAAACAGAAAATGTTGCTTCCCCAAGAAGGATACAGTTTAATTCAACAGTGGGTAAATCAAGCCATCATGGTGTAGTGGTTTGACTGTTGGATTCGTGCTCTGGGAGACCAGGTTTCAAATATCCACTCAGCCATGGAAACTCACTGGGTAATCCTGAGCAAGTAATCTCTCTCAGCCTTTAAGTATGGCAATGGCAAACCCAATGGCAAACTCCCTTGTGGGAGTTGTTATAACTTGTGGTCAACCTGAAGGCACACCGCAACAAGAAAGACAACAAAAAGAGGGAAGGGAAAGACAAGAGTAACACAAGATAAATGTTAAGAAGATTACATGTTGGTTCATGACAATTGAGAATGAGAATTACAGGGTTAAATGAAAAGAGGTAAATTGAAAGTCTTCACAGCTAAGCTGGGTTTTGAGGAGAGATTGTAGAAAAAAAGATTTGCATCCTTTTGAAGCATATTTCACACATGAAGAATGAATGGAATCATTTTGCACAAATTCAAGATGTTTAAGTAGACTTTCCAATATTCTCATAACAGAAGGCAGGGATATTGATTTTCTGATCAATACTTCACAACTTACCAGGAAATGGTTTTTCAGTTTGGGATGAGGTGAAGCGGTAGATGCCATTTTCCTTTTTGGCATTGTGTGTCAGTTTCTCCTTTCCAGAAGGAAAAGTAGGAAGCATCAGCCAATAGGAGACAAGACCATTGGCTGATAAGCAGAAACAGAGAATTTGAGGGAGACATTTTCACTCCAGTCAGGCACAGCTGGGTGTAATTAGATCCCCTGGTGCTCTAGCCTCAGTCAACGTCAGAAAGTCATCCCACTCTCCCTTCTGCTGTTCAGCAGTATTTAATATGTTTTGTTTATAATAGCAATTTTGTCACAACTCTGGGCACCAAGGATGAAGGCGATGGGGATTCCAGGCCCACTGTTAGGGTTAGGGGATGCCCATATGGGACCTGGGAAGTGTGGGAAGCAAGGGTCATATGCACCTCAGTGGTGTGTGTCCAAACTTTCTCTGTTTCCATGTGGCACCCAGTGGCATCAGCCCATTTGGAATCTCATATTTGTCATCTAGTTGGAGTGTTCAGCAAGCAAGAGTTCATTGACCAACAGGCAGGTCAGTCAGTGTCTGGATCCAGGCCCATTTGATAGATCAAACTATAAAAGTTGTGGCCCATTTGTTCCAAACATTGGCCAGCATTTAGTCATTGGGCATATTTGCCACTGAGTCTGCAAACTAAATTTTCTCACATGTTAGTCTGCATCCCATTTTCATTGTGATTTATCTGAGCTTTAGAGTTAGTGGACAAGAAGTCTACTTGAAGAGCCAAGACAGCCACTTTATGGTCATCAGTGACTTCAAGGAGAGGATGGATGGTGATCTCTCCCAAAGATAGCTCTTCATTTCTATTTTCCACTTTCTTTTTCTGAACTGTATGTTCCCACACTGTTTTCTTCAGCTGCTCCTGGATGCTGGTGCTCATGTTGAAGGCTCTGCTGTTAACAGTGGAGAAGACAACTATGCTGAGACCCCACTTCAGCTGGCTTCAGCAGCAGGCAAGTCTGAACAAGTATTGCATTTTCACTCCTCAGAAGCAGAAAGAGAAGCTTAGAGGCTTACGATATTAAAAGTAGTTGTCGTCAATATTAAATTGCGTAGCAGTCAGACTTCAACATATCAAAACTACTTTTTCCTTACACAGAGTGTGGGAAGAAATAATACTTTCAAAGCTACTAAATGAACATTTTGTTTAAAAAAAACAAAAACAAACAGAGTATCTGGTGTGCCCAATAGAGCACTGTGGTTCTATACATATACCTGTGACCTACATGTACATGCAGCAAAGTGTACACAACTATACCCAATCTAAACAATCCTTTCTTCCTTTTAAGGTGAAATAGTAATAGAAATCATGTGTAAAACTAGAAAGGATTGGTGATTATTTCCTAGTTTGCACATTATTCTGAATCCACAATGGAATCTAGACAATGAAATCTAGGCACAATCTCTGTGCCCTTTACAATGTGTATAGGATTTCCATCTCATGATATTAAGCAGTGGCCATATATGGTTTCTTTAAGGCTTCTTTAAGGTTTCTTTCTTCTGTTTTATTTCTGCTGTATTTTGTGGTGTGGAATAGTAACACAAAACTCCTTTTCTCAGAATAAGTGATTCAATAGATAGACAAAGTTGTTACGCTGCAACTTTAGAAAATGCTAATAAAAATAACATTGTTTGTCTTTCTAGGCAACTATGAGTTGGTCAGTTTGCTACTTAGCAGGGGAGCAGATCCCCTTTTGAGTATGTTGGAAGCTAATGGGATGTCCTCATCACTTCATGAAGACATGAACTGCTTTAGCCATGCTGCTGCACACGGACATAGGTAAACCACATATTTATTTATTTATTTATTTGAGGTGTTTATACCCTGCCCTTCAACCCTAAAGGTTCTCAGAGCGGCTTACAATTATTATTATCTTATATGTTAATTTTTATTGATACAT
Organism: Sceloporus undulatus; assembly: GCF_019175285.1. Taxonomy (NCBI): domain Eukaryota; kingdom Metazoa; phylum Chordata; class Lepidosauria; order Squamata; family Phrynosomatidae; genus Sceloporus; species Sceloporus undulatus. Next base: position 296,619,504 of record NC_056522.1, on the reverse strand, counting down.
TTTTTAAAAACACAATAAGAAGATCACATTCGCATAACTTACATATAACATGAAATTAGTATAGAGCAAGAAAAAAAGGAGAGAAGAAAAAAGAAAGAAAAAGAAAAAGAGAGAGAGAAAAGAGAGAAGAGAATATACATATAAAAGAAAGAAGAAAAGAGAGAAGAGAAAAACTGAGACGAAAAGACCAATCATTAGTACTTAATTATCCACGTTCACTCGTTACTTCTTATTGTTGCCCTTGGGATGCTTTCCTCAAACTATGCCTAAACTTATGCTCTTTACTTCCAAACATATACATTATTTATTTCCTGCTTCATTATACTAAATTATTTCCTTATAAATCTCTAACACAAATTTATAGGGTCCCCAGAATTCTTCCCTATATTATACAATAAGTCAATTTAAGGATTCATTACTCCACATCTAAATTGCAAGTTGCTATATTCCCCCAATTTTGTTGAAAGTAAACTAAAAATAAATTCCAGTCTTGCAGATACTTGTCTGTCATTTCATAGTCTAGGCTACGAAGCTCCACTTATAGAAGAAATTAAGAGATGGAGAATGGAAATGGAACAAAACAGTAAAGAAATGGAGAAAAATCTAAAACAAGAAATGAAGGACTTGACAATTTTTATTATTTTTAACTGGATGGCCCCCTGCCCTCAGGCTTACAATCTAAAAAGACATGACGCAAAAGGAGAAGGGAATGGTGGTGATGCTGTTCATGCTTAGGCTTCCTTTGCAGACATACATGTTCATTGAGAAAATGGTTGAGAGTGGCAGAGTGTGCAGTGTGATACATTGCATGGGAAATAATGTCATCTGCACCTTCTAGGATTATTCAGTGGCCCCGTTCCTGCAGATCAGCCCACTCATATTAGCAAATGGCAGCACACGCCCATAGGCATGATGTAAATTAAGATGCATTTTTCCCAACCCGGGGGGGGGGGGGTCATAATCAAACCCCCACAGATGGGAAGGGCCTACTGTAGACCTATATGTGAAGTCAGTTCACTAAGTTCTTCATGTGAAGAACTACATTCATAGTCCTGCATGTAGAAGGAACATGTGAATAGGGATTAGTCAGACACTGTGATGAAACATGATGAAAGCTGTACTTGGTGCATCATTTGCAGTTTCTGGTGGCATATTTTGCACAGTTTTACTATTGTAGACAATAATGATGCCCAAATGTGTCTACCCTTTAACAAAATTTCTCTTAAAAAAGTGTGGGGGATGGAAACAGTAACATCTCCAACATGATACTATAGATTCTATGATTCTCTGTGAATCATATGTCTGATTCTTAGAATAATTCCATTTGTAAACATCTTACAAGCACCACAAACATACTCACATCCTTATCATCTTCAGGAGTTGAAGGATCAACCTCATAAACACACACAGAGTAAATCGGACAGAGAAGATGGGCATCATTTACCAGGGCTGATTTATACACATTTCATTATGAGGCTTCTGAAATTTAGATGTACAGGTTTAAATCCTAAGATACATTAACTTAAGTAAACTTGCAGAAGGGATATCAATTTGTGCCACATGTAATCCTGCAGAAAATGTATGTTGTCTGCCTGTGTTCAGAGAGTGCAGCAGCTAGGGGTAATTTAGTGGAACCACAGTGTAAATTTGTGTGGTGTGGAACGTGGGCCAGGAAGATCTGCTCAGTTGTAAAGCTCATTGGGTAGCTGTTGGTTTTTGTAATGATAGCTTGTATTACTCTTGCTTCCTGGAGGAAGAGTAGAATATTAATTTGTATGGGATGAACACACAGCTATCTTATGGACATCCATCATTCATAGATAGATAGAGAGGGGGGAGGGAGGGAAGGAAGGAAGGAAACTCACAAGCACTCCAGTGTAGCTGAATTCTCCTTTTCTCCTATTGATACAGAAATACCAGAGCGTATAAATATTTGATTAAAAAATAATTCATTTAAAGTGCTAAACTGAAATTTTAAAAGTTGTTATTGAAATATCTAAATAAAAACAACAGGAACAAGTCAACTAATGCTTAACATTTCATATTGTATTAAATTGTTGGTTTGGTTATTTTGGAGCTATTTTGGCCATTTGCAGTACTTTTAATTCATTTTCTCACATTTTAAAACCCATGTATTATTAACACATTATTTAAAATTGACATCATAATTTTATAAAGTTCACTGTAATGATTAGCTAACCAATTTATGAATTAACAGCACTGTTATCCAATCAACTTTTACACATTGTCCCCATGCCCTGAAAAAGATATTCAGACATCATTTAAAAAGGCAGTGATTTTACTACTCCAAAGTACCAGAATAATCTGGAATAGGCTCACACTTTTTGGAATAGGTCATCAATTAATATACAGCATTGCTTACTTTCCCTGTGCAGAAATGTGCTACGGAAGCTCCTGACTCAACCACAGCAGTCCAAGGGAGATGTTCTGTCACTGGAAGAGATTCTAGCAGAGGGTGTGGAAAGTGACACTTCCAGCCAAGGCAGCTCCAATGAAGGCCAGGTTAAGCTGTGCAAAACCCGGATGAAGGCTTTACAGGAGGCCATGTTTTACAGCGCTGAGCATGGCTATGTTGACATTACGATGGAGCTCAGAGCACTTGGTAAGTAATGCTTTTCCCTGGAAAGGTTGCTTCATTGAATAATGAAGTAAGGAGCATATCCACACTGCACAATTGTAGCAGTTTGACACCAGTTTAATAATAATAACAACAACAACATTTATTTGTATCCCGCCTCTCTACAAAATGCAATAGAGGCAGCTTACAAGATTCAAATATGCAGTTTGAACCCTCAACCCACCCACCTCTTAAAATACAATTAAACAATGTAAAATTTAAAACATAAAACATACTTAAAAATTATTGTGTTTCCTTGCTACAAATCCTGAGATTGGTAGTTTGGGGAGATAGTTACAATTTTCTGTGCCTTTATGAACTACAGTGTTATATCTCTCTGGCCATTGATTCTAAATAACTTCCCTAAACTGCAGGTCCCAGGTGTGTAGAGCATGGATCCAAAACAGTTAAAGTGGGATCAAACTGCTCTGATGGCTTTTCTACTGAATATTTGAACCACTGCCCTGGTGGCGCAGTGGTTAAATGCCTGTACTGCAGCCATTCACTCAAAACCACAAGGTTGCGAGTTCAAGACCAGCAAAAGGGCCCAAGCTCGACTCAGGCTTGCATCCTTCCGAGGTCGCTAAAATATGAGTACCCAGACTGTTGGGGGCAAATTAGCTTACTTGCTGTTCACCGCTATGATCTCTGGAATAGCGGTATATAAATAAAACAAATTATTATTATTATTACAAGCTGCTTCTTTGGCTTACCAAAAAGCTTAATGCATTTACAACTAGCTCCAGAAAAATCCATTTTCAGGATAAACTGCTATGAGGTCTCACAGAATACCTGTATGATTCAGACTTAGTTGCATGTAATGGGCTTTCTATCAAGATTTGCTCAGACAGTAGAAGAATTTGCAGGACTATTTGCCTGAAATTGCAATATAGAAATGTTTTTACTCAACTAATTGGTTAAACCATGTGCCTAGTGATAGTCAGTTAATGGCATCAGCAGACTCAAAGTCTAAAAGAGATGTTCTTAGATCTTACTGGTTTTGACCTGGCTTATCTTAACCAGATGCAGCTATAGAACTTCACTGAGGTTTTAATGGCACTGCATTTTAATCATTAAGAGCACAGCAAGAGTTACATCATACTAAGAGTTCTTCTAGTCTAATATCCAGTTTTTCACAGTGGACCAAAGCAGAATGTGAAGGCAATATCTTGAATACAACAAGGTTTGTTGTTATTGTTAACTGCCCTTGATCCCACCTGACTCATGGCAACCCTATGAATGAAACATCTCCAAGATCCTCTATCCTACACTGCTCTGCTCTGGTTCTGCAAATCCAAGCCCATGACCTCTCTGAACCTATCTGCTATGTGGTCTTTTCTACTACCTCTATTAGCATTATTGCCTTTCTTAATGAGTTGTGCCTTCTCAAAGTGTGGCCAAAGTACAACAGCCTCAATTTTATCATCTTGGCTTGCAAGGAGATTTCAGGCTTGATTTGTTTAAGGACACATTTGTTTGTCTTTTTAGCTGTTCATGATATCCTCAGTATTATTCTCCAGCAACACATTTCAAATGAGTTGATATCTTCTTATCAACAGGGATAGGAAAAATGTAACCTTCCAGATGATGTTAATTCATAGAATCATAGAATTGTAGATTTGGAAGAGACCACAAGAATCATCCAGTCCAATCCCCTGCCATGCAGGAAATCTAAATCAAAGCATCCCTGACAGATGACCATCCAGCCTCTGTTTAAAGACCTCTAAGGAAGGAGACTCCACTACACTTCGAGGGAGTGTGTTCCACTGTTAAACAGCCCTTACTGTCAGGAAGTTCCTACTAATGTTTTGGAATCTCTTTTCCTGTAGCTTGCATCCATTGCTCCGGGTCCTAGTCTCAGGAGCAGCAGTTTGCAACCTCCATCAGTCTGAGCATAGCAAGTGGCATAATAATATCTGGTAGCCACATGTTCCCCATCCCTGTTGTATAGTGTTGCCCTCCAGCAATCTAGTATTCAGAAATATGCAGCTGAAGTTATATGACTTAAGTCCAGCTTATCAGACAGATCACATCTCCCCACATGAATCTGATCGAGCCTTGATGTCCTCAAGATAAGCCCTTCTCTGAGACCCAGCAACTTCAAAGGCATGGCTGGTGTGGGCCTTCTTGATGGTTATCTCTAAGGAAATTATCAGATGGGGGGGAGGATGGGAGTGAAGCAGATCTCATATTTATCCTGTCCTTCTTGTGTGATCATGCAAAAGATAATCATACGCTTGTCCTGTCATTATTCTGTCAATGAAGTAGAGTTGTCCTGTTACTTTTGAATAACGGATATTTCCATTAATGAAAAATGATAGGACAATTCCACTTCACTGACGGGATAACGATGGGATAAGCGCGACGTCTGATAATATTTTGCACAATCGCAGATAATTCCACTTGACAGACAGGATAATGACTAGATAACCATGACGTCTGATAATCTTTCTGTGGCTGTGGGATAAGGATGCAAAAAGGATGTCCTTTTCCCTCTGTGATAATTTCCTAAATTCTGGAATACCCTTCCCAGGGAGGCCTGAATGGCCCCTTCCTCCCTTTCCTTCCGTTGGCAGGCAACAACCTTTTTTTGTTTATTCAGACAGTATTTTAGAGCTGAAGGTTTTTAAAGAAAGCACTTTAGAGTGTGCTGTAATGTTTTTATAGGACCAAGTAAAAAGAGGATTCTTCTTGGTATAAAATATATTTTACTTCTGGAGTAGCTCATGAGAAATGCAAAACAGTGGAAAATGTTATCTTTCCATTTCTCTGTTTTTTCATTTGTTTGCACTTTGTCCAGAAAGTAATACAAGCAAATATAAACAGATTCTGAGGATTTGAAAATCATTTTACATCTGTCTCTAATTTGATTCATGCTACATATATCACTGTGTATGCTCTAAACATCTAATTTTAACAGTAATGTTTTCCAGGAACAATGCATGGAAAAAGTCATTTAGAAAAGCTGAAAAATAGATTGCATTGTATTAACTTGATGCTGGTGCTGTTACAACCTCTCTGTGCAATGAGGAATATATTATTACTGAAACAAATTAACTGAACATCAAGCTGAACTTCAATGATCATATAAACCCCTGGCAGTAAACAAATAAGAAAATCTTGCCTGGACATTAATGATATCTTCCTGAAATCAAGATTGACTGTTCAGAATTGCTCAGTCACAGATCTGTAAGCCTCTTAAGTGCCCGCTTTAAAATTTAGATTGCTCCATTCTTTTACCTTTTGAAAAGGGAATATCTTAGTTGTAGAGCAAAAGACTAAAGTACTGAATGATCATCTCACCATAAGCTTCACAGTTTCTTGTATTTTAAAAAAACTGCAATCTTATTTGGAGTCTTTTTTATTAAAAGTAAAACTTTTGAGTGATGATGAGTTTGGAATTGACCAGATGCAAAGGTAGACTAGGGCCCATTACAGACGGGCACCCTAGGATGGACTCAGTCCATGCTAGGGTTAGAAAGGGATGTCTCTTCCAGACGCCCCTAACCCTAGGATGGACTGAGTCTGTACAAAATGGCGGCGGCCGTTCCACACGGCCGCCGCCATTACAACATCATGACCGCGCCACCTCCAAACGAGGCGCGCGGACATCATGTCTTTGCACCGCGCGAGGGCGCCTAGAGTGCCCTTTCTGCGGTGCAAGAAGGAGCTCCCAAACGGAGGCCTGTTACAGATGCCCCTAACCCTTATACGGACCCAGTCCGTATAAAATGGCGGCAGCCGTTCCACACAGCCACCGCCATTACAATGTCACGACCGCGCCACCTCCAAATGAGAGCCTAGAGCGCCCTTTCCGCAGTGCAAGAAGGAGCTCCGAAACGGAGCTCCTTCTGGGGTTTGCGTCGCTGGGTGCAGCCTTTACATGGCAGTGCCCAGCAACGCAGAGGAGAAGGGGGCCAGGTGGCCCCTTTCTCCTCCTCCCCACCATCGCCAGGTGTCCTTGGGGCTTGAAGCCCCAAGGACACCCCTTTCCAGGGCGCGGGGAAGTGGCCTTTTGCCACTTCCTCGCGGCCTGCAAAGCGGCGGATCGGGGCCTTGGAGGCTGCTGGTCTGGCAGCTGAGGCCCTGATACAGCGGGGAAAGGGGTGGGTGCAGGCCGCCCCAAACGGATGGTCTGTAACCCGCCTAGGACTCTGTGCTTTAGTTTTACAGTATCTAATTTGATAGCTTTTCTCACCTGTGTTTATCACATTACATGTGGTAAATTCCCATCTCCTCTATGAAAATATTGCCCTCCTTTGTACAGTATATGGTCATTATAATTTTAATATAAAATTTAAAAAAGCAAGAGCATTGGAATTGTAATCTTAGTTCTTCTAAATGGCTTCACATTTTTACAGATTTTCCTCTTTAAAAACATATCCTATAATGCCCTACACAGCTTAGCTCCAGAATATCTAAAAGACCATATCTCCCCATAGAAGCCTTGAAGGGTCCTAAGATTTACAGGAGAAGGCCTTCTCTGGGTCCTTTGTTGCCCTCAATAAATGTGCGTCATAGGGGATGCTCTACAACTAATCTGAATTTAGGGGAATTTAATGGTTAGCTCATATGAGTAGATTTAGAGTGACCGGGGCAACTTAGTCTTAGGGATCTATCTTAGCTTTACGGGGTCCCAAAGTATGCAGAAATCCAGAGGCAACTTTCCAAATGTAATGGGTTTTATTTAAAGGGGGAAATCAACATGCAAACACAATCAAACACAATGCACACAAGAACTATGGAAATCAAAGGTGTTGTGCTAGAATAGAGGAAGCTTCTGTAATGGTAATACTCTAATGGTAATACTTGATTGCAATGTTGTTGGTCTGGGAATGGAGTGAGGACTCAATTGCTACCTGCCAAATGGAGGGTAGCGAGCAAAAGAGGTGCTATCCAGACAAACTGGCAACATTTCTGCCTGCAGCTGAACTAAGCCAAAGACACAAAGAAAGAGTAAGGATATTTATTCCAAAATTATGCCTTGGGGCAGAATTCAAGGAAAAGACAAAACCGAATGGTCCTGGAATGGGTTTGGAATGAATTTGGATTCACTTTGAAATAATTTGGGTCACTTTGAAACAGTTTTCCAAAAGGGGTAACACTCAGGTGTGAATGGGGGCAAAGGATGATCATTTCCAGGCAGAGAGGATTAGTGTGCAAAATCACCCGGACTTTGTTTACCATATCTGCAGCCCTTTGTTCTCTGGATCTGAGCTTCTTCACCTCCTCAGGATTGATTCATCATCCTGGGGCCCCAATGTACCTCCTGTTTGCTAGCCTATTCTCTGGTTATTCTCTGGTTATGGCTTCCACAATCGGGGTTACAGAAGGGTCCCCCAGCTCTGTTTTATTACATTTCTGATAACAAAAGAATAGGGATACTAGTGGGCATAGTAACACCCTTTGTTTTCCTTTTGCTGCGAGGCAAAAATGTTTTTATTAGAGCATTCTTTTAATATTATCATGTCAGGGAGGCTTTTATACTTGTGCTTCAGATATATTTTAAACTTATGTATTGATGTTATTTTTTACTGTTTTTAGCTATATCATTTTTATTGTTTTAAATTTTTATTGTAATTTTTTAAAAAATTTTTATCTGCGAGCCACCTTGGGTCGCTTTCTAGGAGAAAGGCAGCAATGAAATGAAATGAAATATCCAACTTCCATTTGTGCTGGAAAAATAAACAAACTATACCAGCATGTTATATCAGTGCTATTTATTTATTGAATAGCTTGTGGTTTTTACAGCTGGTTCATCTTACCAGATGTGTGTGACACAGCAACTCACATGACTAATTCTGTATTATCATCATCATCATCACCACCCTTCTTTTTCCCAGTTTGGGGATTTTTTTAAATTAAAAATTCACAAAATACAAAAAACCTGTTAAATACATAAACTATACACATGCACAACAGCACAGCAAAGTAACAAATAGCAAACCCTGCACATTGTATAAGGCCCATCCTGCCTAAACAATCAGTGCTTACAGTCCTATTGAAACAGAAAAATCTTCACCTGTTTTATGATGCACTTGCTCTCCTTTTATGTTACACTGTGTTTTGGATATTTCTTCATTTGTTTAATAGCATGGCTAGTGGACCAGTGGGTTCCAGATACAGTTGGACTGCAGTTTACATCATCCTTATCCATTGGCCATGGTGACTCAAATGATGGGAGCTGAAGTTTAATACTGACAAATCTCTGCTTTATAGAGTCAATTTTAAAGACATAGCTATCAGCTATTGAAAGGGTCTGATTTTTTTCATAGTGGACTTTAAAAATATAAAAATAAAACTTGTCTGAAGGGGAGGAGGCTTGATCCTTTCCTCCTCTGCTATTTTTTTCACTAATGGTGAGGTCTAAAGGTAAAGTAAAGGAGTTTGTAAAAACATAAAGTTTCCCACCCTAAGTGGCATGTATGTCCCAATAAAAAGTGAATTGTGCCCTCCTGGCTGTAGAAAAAATAAAGGCATGAGTGCTAGCCATGTTGCTAAAGTAATATGGCCCTGAGGTTAGCCATACCTTCAGTGGTGTGACTGAGTCCATTCTGGGATTGCTTCCATACTGTCTTTCACTTTGAACACATTCTTGTAGAATTATTTATGGTAGACTGCATCAATATGTACAGTGTTCTGACATCTACCCATTATCAGTTTTGTGGCTAATGTGGCAAATAACCATGCATGTCATCCTTCCCATGTGTATGGAAGTTGTACCATTGGCCAAGATGTATCAAGCAGGAAGGAAGGACATAATGTTCTGCCGACATCGTTCCATGTCCACATTTGGTGTGTGTGTGTGTGTGTCGTGAAAGAGAGAGGCAGAAAGAGAACAAGAGGTTATTCTCTTCAATTTCTGCTCCATCCGGCTCTCCCTCCCCCACAGCTGTCAAACCCCGGGAGAGGAAAAAGCAGAGAGGCAAGTCAGATATTGAAGAACTGGCCAGTCACAACTCAGAAGGAAAAGGGAAAGGCAGTGTACTCACAGATGGAGTTCATCCTCCTATCCTATTAAGAAGAAGCCCCTCCCAAAGTTTGGTAGCTGGTGACCAGAGGGAGATTTGGGGCATCGCACAAAGAGCCACAGAACAGCAGTGTGCCCTCAGTCCAAAATGAGATGTACTTGTATGCATGTCATTAATAGGATTGGGGCATTATCACAGGAGGAGCAAGGTGGGAACAGCTCAGGGACAGTGAAAACGATTTGTATAGGAATGTTATAGTTCCTGTTATTCTCATTATCGTATATTTATTGCTAAAAGCAAAATCTCACTTGCTAGACACATATTTGGAGTAATTTTGTTTATCATTCTATCTGGTGATAGGTGCAAGCTTGGGGAGACAAACTTTCATACTATTCAGAGACATAGGCAAGTAAGTTTGGGATATCAGTATGCAACAGCATATTGTAGCACATTTGAGACTGTGTGAAAGAAGTTGTAGCATAATCTTTCATAGACTTATTCTACTTCCTCAGATGCATGGAGTGAACTGATGCTCAGGAAGGACATTTATAATCTGATTGTATGAATAGGCATAGAAACGCAAAACATATATGGTGATTAGGTGACAAGTTCAGAGGGAAGTTTGGAACGTGGTATGTTCAAGCTGGGAACCAGGAAGGAGATATGATAAACTGGCTAAGAGCATCCTCATAAGGGTGGGGTGTTAACCAGGTGTAGTGTTCCAGGAAACCGTTGTCTCTGGAGTTTATCACATTTAGCTTAGAACGGCCCCTGAGTGTTCTTAAAGGGACCGTTCTGGGGACGGGAGGCGGCAGGGAACACTGTATATTGCATAGCAAGAACACCGCCACCAAGCATTCCCCTTCCATTCTGGGAGAACTCCCCAGGGCTGATTTTCAGGAATGCTTTCTCAAGCGTTCTCGAAAATCAGCCCTCTAGAACGCTTCCAGAACAGAAGGGGAACGTGCAGCAGCGGCGTTCTCGCTGTGCGATATACAGCGTTCCCCACCACAACCCATCCCAGAATAGTCCCTTTAAGAACGCTCAGGGGCCGTTCTAAGCTAAATGCGATAAACCCCTCTGTTTAATCATTTCATACCATGTCAGAATATGGATTATGCCAATAAACTGGTTTGATCGAGAATAGAAATGTGTATCATTCCTATATTTGTTTCTTTGTTTAACTACTGTCTGCTCATTTATTTTTATAACAGTTACATTCTCACTTTATTTTTGAATGACCCCAGGAATCCCATGGAAGCTCCACATCTGGATTGAGTCACTCCGAACAACTTTTTATCAGTCTCGTTATTCAGTGGTACAGAGTCTCTTGCGGGAATTTATCACCATCAAGGAAGAAGAATACAACGAGGAGCTGGTTCATGATGGACTGCAGCTTATGTTTGAAATCTTCAGAACCTGCAAAGTAATCCATGCTAACACTAATATGTTGATAAATATCTCTGACCAACCTGTTACAAGTAGTAATGGTAGTGTTGCTGGAGGTTGTATTGTTCAGCCAGCCCCAGTGCAAAGTTTTATTATGGACTCAAATTAATTCTGGATGCAGGGATCATAGTGGCTGTATTAACTGAGCTTGCCTGATAACAATATGGTCAGCAACTAGAAGCAAAAGCTGTCAGTGTTGTCTCCTTATTAGCAAAGATGCTCATTTGAATAGAAACTGAGATAATGGTGTTTATCACACTATACTCTTAAAGTGCTACTATTCCACTTTGACTCCTCTAGTTGCCTCCTGTTGCATTCTGGTATTGGCAGTTTTAAGGAGGAGTATTTAGAATTCTCAGGCAATCTCTGCCTGAGAATTCTAAATACCCCTCCTTAAAACTGCAAATCCCAGAATGCAACAGGAGGCAGCTAGAGGAGTCAAAGTGGAATAGTAGCACTATAAGAGTATAGTGTGATAAACATCAATGTATTTGCTCTCAAAGAAAAGGTTTCATTCATAGGTATCCAACACTATAAATATTAGTTATACAGTCACCCCTCAAGCGAAAACAGAAACTCACATATAATCAAGCCATATTAGTTTGAATGGCTGCACGTGCACCATTTTAACCATTGGGGCTCACCCCTCCATGAATAATCAAGACTGCAGATTTCAAGTCCACAAAAACAAAGGGACGACTGTATATGTAAAACTTAGCGCATGGAATTTGCAAAAATCCCAGCTGCACTGTTATTTTTACCAAAATAAATAGGAACTTTGACATGTTAGAAGGCTCTAGTCTCAGTACAGCTGTAGTGATGTACAACTAGTTGCTTGCAAAAGAGATTACTACACGTAGCTTTTAAACCATGATTATAGACATAAAATAGCGCCTTTGGCAATACTTATCACATGACACTGCCTCTGACCCATAGCTGCTGTGAATGCCAAGTGAGGTTAGGGTGCTCATTTTCATTGATGAGGTAAACCTATCAACAGCTCCCAATCAAGCAGCAGTCACAGGATTCTTCAAGTGTGAAAGATGGGTGCTGTGGCAGTTCTGATATTGGCAGTCCCATGGTGTTACAGTCTCCTCCTTTCCCCCTGACCCCCCCCTTCCCCTCACTATCCCCATGCAGCCTAATTAACTTTTTTGTTAAAAAAAATCTTTTCTTTCCTTTTTTAAAAACTTAAATAGTATTACCAGAATTTTGGAACTGCATTTTAAAAAGTAAAAAAATTCAAATAAAATGAAATGCAAGGCATATAGGACAAAGAGGCAGAGTTAAGGAGAAATCAGGAAGAGAACCCATTGGCAATAGGAGCCCCAGTCAAATGATTGTGAAGATATGCAACAATGGCTGCTGACAAAACAGTTTGTTCTGTTTTCATTCATTTGTGTGATTGCGTCAAGAACGAGACTCATGTGATAAAGCTGAAATATTACCTCTGGTGGTTGTATCCTCAGATCTATCAGAAAAAACACATACTTAGGTCAGTGGCATCCAGATAACCTATATTTCTAATCAAAAAGAAGTTCTAGGATGGCATCCCTGCCCCTGATGTCACCAAGTGCAGGGGTGGGGTTCCTGGGAGGACCTCCAGGGGTTGCCCACTTGGCCTCCCTTGGGCTGATCTCTTCTCATGAGGAGAAGGATGAGACAGAATGGCATGGCAGGGACTGTTCATGGTCTCTCTTGGGCCTCTATGTCCCTCTTCTTATGAGGAGAAGGGTGGCATGGCACTGGGGGAGAGGGCCTAACTGGATGCCATCTTTCATCTGGGGTTTCACCCAGTGTGGACAACACCCTCCTAATGACACCACTGAGATGGTGGGATTTGAAAAAAGAGTACCCCTCAATATGAGCCTTGTGTCCTCTTCTTGTTTTAATGTTCCCCTGTGCACTGTAAGAGAACAGCAAAGAAAATCAACTGCTTTGACGTTCCTGAAGTTGGGTCTTAAGAAAGCCCTGATCACCTCCATTTATTTTTATTCATAGAATGACTCTATCAATCAGCAGCTTGCAGCTATTTTTGCTCACTGTTATGGGAACAGCCCCATCCCCAGTATTCCTGAAATCAGAAAGACACTCCCAGCACGCCTAGGTAAGACAATAAAGCTTCCAACAGCTGCCACTCTGAAATACTTATTTTTGATGTTGTTATCCTGTCAAACTTATGGTCCTTTTGTTTCTGTTTTTCTCCCACACAGATCCTCACTTTTTAAATAACAAGGATATGTCTGATGTTACTTTCTTAGTGGAAGGAAAACTGTTTTATGCACATAAGGTTCTTCTGGTCACTGCTTCAAACAGGTGAGACACTGAGGCCTAACTCCTTTTAGCAATAGCAATAGGCCAGTATTGAACGCACAACCTTGCAACTGTGAATGAGTAGCTGCAGTAGAGGCATTTAACCACTGCACCACCAGGGCTCTTTTGTTAGTCCTAACTAGGCACATTGAGTCAATGGGAATTTGGTAAGTCAACAGTTATATAAATACCATTGATTCAGTGAGCCTGCTGTCATTGGAACTAACAATTGGATGCAAGCCTTATTCAGCAACTGACACAACGGCCTTCAGCCAGTCATTCAAAGATTAAGAAAAAGAATCAAGTCACTTGCTTACTCACAGAATTATCATTTTAGTGCTTGAGAAGGTTTAGTTTTATTTGGTTTTATTGAGACATGAAGTGAAGCAATCCTAGTACAATGCACATATCCTCTCCAAACCAGGGCCCAGCTTTTGTACTGGTTTTATGCCACAAGCCCTGAGTGTGACTAAGGTAGCCAAATCTCAGAGCCTGGTCTTCTTGAGTCTTGGGGCTTGGACCCTTTTCTCTAGTCCTCAGAGCATATGAGACTACTGGCATGAACAATGTGTTGAGATAGATAGATAGATAGATAGATAGATAGAATATAGAATCAGAAAGTTCTATGCAACTATGGTTGATACCTAGCTTAAGAACATCACCAGGTCCCACCCTCTTAGACATCATGCAGGATTGTCCCTAAATCTCAGATTTTGACCCTGAAATTTCAGGGCCTAAGATAGTCCTGACTTGGCAATCCTATGTTTGACATGTCCAAAGATGAGTCCTACTATACATTGAAAGACCTGCATTGTTGCGTCAGCTACAAACTGTGCCCAAGCCTTGGTTTATATAGTGTCAGAAATTCCTAGTTAAGACTGGGGAGATTTTGGGATTTGTAGCAGCATTCCTATTGCTAGTTAGGCTTATTAGAAGGTTTTGTTTTTCTCAAGTTTCTGGGTTGTTGTTAATTCCTCCTCAGAAATAGAAGACAGCTAGCAGGTAAATGTGCGTGTGCATTAGAACTTCATACTGGAATTATGAGTACATTTCTTCCTTTCTCTCCCACACCCATGAGAGTTAGTTTACCTCTCTATCATAGTTCAGTTTTTACCACTGAAGTCTGGATTTGGCATTATGAGTGAAGCTGCAGAAAACATGGACTTCTCCTTCTCACACTGATTTTTTCCTGTCTTCCTCTACCTGGAAACTTACAAACCACGCTTTAAAAAAAGAAAGTGAATGCAGTTCTGTGTTTGTTTTGAGAACCTGGTTTTAATTGTGGTTTCAAAATGGTTTAGAGATCATTTTAACCAAGTTTGGAGAAAGCCATATGTAATTCAAACCCAAGTATATAAAGCAGAAAAAAGAAAGGGAGGACACATGCAGTTTTGTTGCCTGTTTCCAGACTAAACCTGAGCTTCAAGGAAATGTGAACCAGACTCTGTAATTTCTTGCTATAGCTATACTAGAAGAAATGGCTTTCTCTATTTGTGAAACCAGAATTAGGTAGATAGTTTTTCTCTCTATACTGATCTTCATATTGGGCTTAGCTGCACCTGTTGATTTTCTGCCTATCACTCTGCTATTAAAGGTTCAGAGCGTCTGTGAAAGCATCTGCCTTACGAATCCTAATGCAAGGCTCCTATTTACATAACACTAGCAGAATAATCAAGCAAATATAGTTTATAAAAGCTCCTTTTAATCTGCTACCTGTTTTCACAGATTAAGAGACTGGTGACAAATAAAACAAACAGACAGCCAAGGCAATAGACTTGGAAATTATGATATGAAATAACAGTATCTCAAGGTATGTTTAAGAACAATCATACTGTTGTCATTCCTCTTTTCCTAAAGCAGAAATGGACCATGATTCAAACATTTCAGATTTACAGTATTTTTCACAGCCAAGGGTGATCACCTCTAGAAACAATTGCACTTTAGCAGGAGGAAAAATGGTTATCCTATTTCCAGGGAAGACCAAAAAAAACAACAACAACTCTAACAGAATAATCTCAAATTGATTTTTCAAAATTGAACTAATCAACACCTAAAATAATAATAATAATTATTATTATTATTATTAACCATTATTTATAAGCGCTGTAAATTTAACACAGCGCTGTACATACAATCTTTAGTCAGACCAGTTCCCTGCCCTCAGACTACAATCTAAAAAGACACAACACAAAAGGAGAAGGGAGTGGTGGTGGGGAATAGGATCAGGTCCAGCAGATCTTCCCCACCTCCGAGGCCTGGACCAAGGCAGATGGAACTGGAGGAAGGGCTGGCTCTTAATGGAGCTTAAAAGGAGGCTCCTGGGTCAGAGAGGGGCTCAGCTCTGGGAACGCTCTCTAAACAATATAGCTTTAACTCCAGTTTGAAACTGGGTAGAGAAGTGAGAGGTGTGCATGTGGGGGAAGAAGATTCCCAGAAGTAAGGGGCAGCAAGCGAGAAGGGACGAATTCGGGAGGGGGCATGGTAGTCCACACTGTGACAGGAACCTTGACTACCAGAGCAGAGGGGTGCGAGTAGGAATGTAAGGAGAAAGAAGGTCAGATAAGTAAGGAGGGGCCAATCCATGGAGGGCTTGAAAGTCAAATAACAAAACTGTACCGGATGCGGAAGGGGAAGGGGAGCCAATGAAGGGAGGATAAAAGAGGAGAACATGGTCAAAGCGACGAGCGGATGTGACAATACGGGCAGCTGAATACTGGGCAGAGATTAAAGGATGGAGGTGTGAAAGAGGAAGCCCTGTTAGAAGGAGGTTACAATAATACTAGTCGCGAAACCACTAGGGCAGGACCAGAGTCTGGCAGTAGAGATTGAGAAGAATGGACTCAAATACAAATTCCTTTGTATTTGCAACCTTTGCTGCCTGACCTACTAGTGTTGATGTGGACAAGGTAACATCTAAATCAGAAATTGCTATACAGTCGCAGCAATTCATGTTTGGGTTATTTTTGCAACGCCACATTCACAGAAATGGCTGTCAACTGTTTTCACAGTCCTCATTCACACTTTACACTTACCCATGACAAGCAAGTGCATTCTGATAGTCACAGACCTGTAATACTAAAAGCGTAAGCGTATTGCATGAACAGTTGCCAAAGTCGAATGTTCCCAGGCTTAATTTTCATGCTGTGTTAAGACAAATGAAGGATGAATACAAACAAGCAAACGGCAGACTTATATTAAATACATTTAACAATTGAAAGCTTAGAAAGCATTATAGAAGTGTTAGTAGGGGCTCGTGAAGTGTTTTGATGTGAAATAATTACTTTTTAACAATGCAAATCTGTACACCAGTAGGTGGATTTTCATGAAAGAGAGTAGAGTTCGCTTTGGCATGCAAACAAAAACACAAATCAGTGAAATCTAACATTCAGCAGCACTCTCCGTTTTTCCAGATTTGTTTTTAGAGATTAAGAAGAAAGTGTTTAAAGGCTGAAGACTGAAAGTCTAAAAATAACAGCCAACAGAACTGATCCCAGTTCCTACATTTATTTGCTTTGTCTCAGTGATCGGTCAAATAGTTTTGTACCTGACCTTTTATAATAAAAAAAAGGACTGGAGTGTATTTAGTCTTGAACTGTACAGTGGTTTTGTCCACACCTGCACCTGTTCATTTACTGCAGTGTAACAGAAAATAGGTTATTAGTGAAAGAAAAGAAAGAAAAGATTTTATAATAGCAATTAATACTATCCATGGAAATAGTGTTAGTGTTGTGGCATTATTTGCCTTCAAGTCATTTTCTCAAAAAACAGTAAGAGCTCATATACTAAGAGCCAAGCTGTTGGTGAAATCAGAACTGATGATTCATGTTCCCATATAAACCAGTGAATCATTTTTCCAACTACTGTTTTTGTTCTATTTTCAGATGCTGATGCAATATTTATATGGAGGAAACAGAATCTATGGAAATTCCTACTGCAGATATCCTAGAGGTGAGCAATTCTCCCTGCACTCCATTTATTGTTTATGTTGTTGCTGGTTTTTTTTTTTTCTTTTGCTTTGGTTCAGATGTTGATGGCATCTGTTTATGACAGAAAATGGTGCTTTGCAGATACAATAGTCTAGTTAGACAAATGATTTCCAAAGCATAGAAGGAGTATTTGTGTAAGGCTTATTATATGTTATTATGAAATGAAAATGCATATTTGCCTGCTATATCCCTGTTTTACATTAAAGAAGTGAAGAAGATCTTATGTCTGAGGTAAACAATGTACGTATTCACTGATACCCCAGTACTGGTTTTTTAAATACTGAGTTTTTTTGAATAGGAGTCCTTACATTATTCAATATGTGTTTTCATATGCAGACAAGTACAAGATAAAATCTGATGATATTACCATTTTGTCATGACAGAATAAACCATGGGAAAAAAATTTGCAATATTTGTCTTAAGAACAAAAGAGTGCCAAAGGTCCAACATGCGGTGTCAAAAGAGAGTGGTGCAGATTCCAAAAACTTTTTGCCTGCAGTACCCCTTGTAACCAGACTGGAAAGTTAAGCAAACTATTGTTCATGTGGATATTGACTTCTTCAAAAGAACTAAAAGATAACATTCCCATGCCCCTCCTCTCACAGAAACACTTCACCATCAACAATATACAAGACAGCGCTAGATTTGACTAGGCATCTGGCCTACCCCATCAACCATCCGATGGACTTCTTCCATGGAAAAGAAACAAAAGAATAGCTATTTGCTTGACTTAGCAGTCTACCCAGAAAATTGCAAGAGTGCACTGGTGAACAGCAGAAGCACTAGGAAGTGCTCAGTGAGAAATAGCAATGTGTAGGAACTGGCCACCCTCTTCATTACTCCCAATCCTCTGACTGACAGCATATGAATAATGGCTTCTCCACCAATTCACTTAGTGCTTTCTTCTGAAATCCAAGATTCTGCCCCCAATAAAGTAACAGCTATACAGTGGCAAAGAACATGTTAACTCCTGGGGTCCTGAATTTACATTAACTGTATTCCCACCAGGGGACTATATAAGCATCAAGGCAACCACTACAAAACTAATTTCATTCATTCCTTCCTTTCATTTATTGCCTCTTGGGATGCTAAACTGGTGTCTATGGTAAGGGATCTAGGATCCAAGTAGACCACAAGTTGAACATGAGTCAACAGTGTGATGCGGCAGCTAAAAAGGCAAATGCAATTTTAGGTTGCACTCAATAGAAGTATAGTGTCTAGATCAAGAGAAGTAATAGCACCAATGTATTCTGCTGGTCAGGCCCCACCAGGAATATTGTGTCCAGTTCTGGGCACCACAAATTCAAAAAGGACATGAGAAACTAGAGCATGTCCAAAGGAGGACGACTAAAATGGTGAAGGTCTGAAACCATGTCCTATGAGGAATGACTTAGGGAGCTGGGGATATTTACCCTGGAGAAGAGAAGGTTAGAGATGATATGATAGCCCTGTTTAAATATTTGAAGGGAGTCATATTGAGGAGGGAACAAGATTGTTTTCTGCTGCTCCAGAGAACAGGACCCAGAACAATGGATGCAAGCTACAGGAAAAGAGATTCCAACCTCAGCATTAGGAGGAACTCTCCTGACAGTAAGGGCTGTTCAACAGTGGAACACACTCCCTCGGAGTGTAGTGCTGTCTCCTTCCCTGGAGGTCTTTAAACAGAGGCTGGATGGCCATCTGTCGGGTGCTTTGATTGAGAGTTCTTGCATGGCAAGGGGTTGGACTGGATGACCCTTGTGCTCTTCTAACTCTACGATTCTATGATTCATTCAAAACATTAAATATAGTCAGATAAAGACAGGTAGAATCACCCCACCTCCATAATTTGAATGTTCAATTGTGAGTTTTCCAAACCTGTCTTGCAAGGCATAGGCAGGAAAATTTAAAACTATCACACACAGAAGAGAACAATCAAGAATCATCATTGCAGTGACTTACTAGCAAAAATGGTCAGTTACTCCAACTTAAAGTTTTTTTAAGACTGTCATCTCTCAAGCAGCACTGTTCTTTCTATGATTTAAAGCTTAATTCTAAACATTCATTTGAAACATGTTTATAGCAGAGCTAAAGAACATGTGACCTGCAGATGTAATTGGACTGCAACTCTCTCTCTCATCCCTAGCCGTAATATACAGGGCCTTTGATGTACCTGCCATTTGCACTACTGACAACACATGAAAAGCTCTTGCCCTAAGAAGAAAGAACAGGAAAACAAAGTATTAAAGAAGTTATGGTATGCAGTGGCTTAGTGGTTAAGACGCCAGTTCGATGATCGGAATTTCAGCAGGTTGGCTGTTCGAGCCCAATGCTGCATGATGGGGTTAGCTCCTGTCACTAGTCGCAGCTCTGCCAACTAGCAGTTGAAAGCATGCAACAAGTAGTATAATAGGTACCAACTTTGGTGGAAAGATAACAGTGTTCGGTGCAGTCATACTGGCCACATGACTGCCAAGAGCAGTCCTTGGACAACACTGGCTCTTCGTCTTGGTAACGGAGGTGAGCACAGCTCCTGCTACAGTTGGTTATGACTAGACATTCATGTCAAGGGACTACCTTTACCTTTATGAAAGAAGTTACTGTCAGGATTCCTCAAGTACTGCCCCTTCCAGATCTCCCTACCCACCCTAGAGCTCCTGTCAGAGTCCCTTCACCACACACCAATGCCAAGTGACATCCAGATTCAGGTCACCTACATGGACATCATCACCAGTGGCTATACTGCTTGAGGAATTCAGAATATTATAGTCCAAACAAGCAATTTTTCCAAGCTCTGCTACTTTTTTGGCACCAAAGGTTTTGTTGGTTATTTATTCTTAATTTTTAAGGATCCTTTTAGGAGCTTTTAATTAATATGGAGATCGGGATTTAAGGATTTGTGACAAATTTGTGTTCAGTGTAGTTGGTTCAATCTTTGTTTCTACAAATGCACAACTGCATTTTTAATTGTTTACAGTGTATTCAGCATGCTTTTAGTATCCACTAAAAGAACTCGTTATGTAGAATTAGCTTAAAAAATTTAAACAAACGTCTTCTTTCTTATTTCCACTAGTTACTTTCAGCTGCAAGCCATTCCAGTTGGATGGCCTCCAGAGACACTGTGAAAATCTATGTTCTCCAGACCATCAGCATTGAAGCGGGTTAACATCCTATAAATGCCAAGGTAAAGACCAAATCATCATATTGAGGAGGGAGCTAACTTGTTTTCTCGCTGCTCTCCAGAGACTAGGACCCAGAGCAGTGGATGCAAGCTACAGGAACAGAGATTCCCCAAAACATTAGGAGGAATTCCTGAAAGTAAGGGCTGTTCGACACTGGAACACACCCCTTGGAATGTAGTGGAGTCTCCTTCCTTAGTGGTCTTTAAACAGAGGCTGGATGGCCATCTGTCGGGGATGCTTTGATTGAGATTCCTGCATGGCAGGGGGTGGGACTGGATGGCCCTTGTAGTCTCTTCCAACTCTGTGATTCTATGATTCTATGATTCTAAGTGCTAAGGTGTTAATAAACATAAAGCCCTTCTAGATCAACCAAGGGTTCTTTAGTTAATGTTCTCATTCATACAGTTTCTGACAAGAGGGTCACAGGGAATTACCCCCAAACCTGTTCTGTTCTCTGTCTACCCAACAGTATATGCATATGAGCATCCATGCATTAAGAGATGTTGCAAGGATTGAATGCTGCTGAATGGGAAAAGCAGTGGCTTCTTGCCTCCTCCTGCAAATTCTATCACTTTCCTTGTCTTCTCCATCTCATGGTCTTTGAAACATGGAATGAAAGCAGGCCATAGTATCATGATGCCATTTTACCAGCAAACGTTTTTGTCAGGGTTTGAGAGCACCCTTCATGGCCTTACCTTCCCACATGCCCAAAAATAAACCCTTGACTTGGGGACAAAGAAGGAGAAAGTGGTTGGTAATGGCCTTAGTAAGTGTTGTAAAAGCATAAGCTTTGGTGATCCTATAATGGAATACATCAACATCCCTCAGCCATACCCACATTGCCATTCCGTTCATGTTTTTGTTTCTCTGTCCCCTTTTGAGGTTGAAGGATAGTGAAAAGGGAGTATTTGCCTATAGGTGTGTCTGTCTTATCACATTCTTATCTGTCATGATGCCAAATAGCAACTTGCTGCCCCAATTCATCAATCCTAAAGGTATCTAGCATCAGTAACCTGATGGAAATAGAAAACTGGTATTTGTAGTCACTATAGTTACCAGACTTGAGATAGGTGTAGGCAAAGCCCGAACTTCAAACACAGTCTGTGTGAGGGTAAATCTGAATCTGGACTGTGCCATCTGAAATACAAGTGGATTCTCCCATGATTGTTCACATAAAAAATGGGATTGCCAGGATATATTCTTTGTCCAGCCTTCTCCCTAACACATCACAATTCTGCTATGCATAGAATATGAATGTGTATATATGTAATTAAATCATTTATGTATCGCTTCCCAACTCAGAGTGCTCCTAAGATGATGACAAATAAACATCAATTATAACAGTACGAGATAAAAATTTTCTAAAAAACACATTAAAATACCTTTAAAACTCTGAAAGCAGTCTAAAAATCCTAGAATTAGTTCTATATGTATATAAGTTGGCCCATTCAGACTACACTTTAACCCAGTCAGAAATCGATCTTGCACTGGAAGTTCATATGACCCGAATCTCTCACAATCTATGTCGAGGCAATCACAAGCGTTTTGTGACAAATGCCCCTTAGCAGGGGTCATTTGCAATCGGGGCAAATGCGTCTCTTTTGAAAAAATCTGGGTTCTGCTAATATGAACTTGCCCCAATCATGATCGGGGCCAGTTCATGGGAGGGATTTAGGTCAGAGGGAGGGCAGAGGGCAGAGCATTCCTTCCCCTTCATCGGAGAAGGAGGAGGAGGAAAGAGCCGAAGGAAGGATGGAAAAAAGGGGATCTGACAGGAGGCAGGGTGATAGGAGGCAAAAAAGGAGAATCGGGGTGACTAACAGGGGCTGCAGAGGGCTGTCAGATGGAGGGCAGAGGGGGGAACTGGAGAAAGTGACAGAGGAGAGAAGGATGAAGGAGCCAGGGGGAGGAAGGAGGGGGCCAGGGAGGGCATTCTATAACAGAGCAGGAGAGGAGGAGAAGGGCAAGAGGAAGGCATTCAGGGCAGGTCAGAGGGAGGGAGGGGAGGGTCGGAAGGAAGGAAGGAGGAGGAGGATTGCCAAGGAAATGGGGCTGCGAGCCAAGCCGGAGGAGGGATGAGGGAAATCAGGCTGCGGAAGGAGCCTCTCTCTCTCTCTTATTTTTATTTTTTTATTTTTGACACTGTGCACATGATTTTTGGGTGACATAAATGTGGTGTGTGCTTGTGCTACTTTCATTTCCTCTTGCTCCTGGAACAGCACCAAAAGCGGTATTATTATTATTATTATTTGTGTTTATATGCGGATGCTACAATCAAATGCCTGCGCTACATCCCTTTCATTCCTCTTACTCCGGAACAGCACCATAAGAAGCTGTATATATATTATATTAATTATTATTATTATTATTATTTGTGTATATGCGGATGCTACATCAGAATGCCTGCGCTACATTTCCCTTTCTTTTCCAATTGATTCATGGGTCTACTTTAGTTGGAATTGACAGGTCACTCTCTCTCAGCCTCAGTGAAGGCAAGGCAAACCGCCTGTGAAGATAACGTAAGCAGATGAAGGGTCAATTCAGGGCAGGTCAGAGGGAGGGCACGAACGGAACTCGCACCAGGCACCTCTCCCCCTTTTTTATTTATTAAAAATATTTTTGCATCTATGCGCATGATTTTGCTTCAGGTAGTAGAATATATGAGATAACGTGGCTAGCTGTTTGTTCACTTTCCTTTCATTCCGCTCCAGCAAAGGAAATGCTGCAAAGAGCACTTGCAAAACCATTTTTTCCTTGCGAAGAACTACAATGTGAATGTTACAATGTTCTTCCCCAATTGGCAAATGATAACGTTTGCTACTGTCCACTAAGGAATTCAGGGGTAGCCCTAGGGGAAAAAAAAGAATGCATGGCATCGCATCCTTTTCTGGCATTCCAAATGAGGAATTATATTTATTATTATTATTATTTTATTATTATTATTATATTATTATTACATGTGTATGAGGCATTCTGGGGTGGCAAGCAGGGGGGATACAGGATGCAGAGATGACATTAGCTTTCATTTGGGGTGAAACGAGGCCAAGGGAAGATCAAACCTACGCTGACCCAAATACCCACAACACACCACACACACACACACAAGGTTTTTAATTTGACAGAATCTGCGCATACAGGTGCCTTTAAAGAAAAAGGGGGGGAAGGACACTTCCGAGGGCCAATGTGTGCAGATTGTCACCTAACGACTGCAGAACTAAATTTGATTAACAAGAAGGCACCTTCAATTTAACCAGCTTTCTCTGAGAGCCATTCAGGGTTAAAATACCCGATTGGTAGTCAGCACTTGCTTCCGGAGGGATTGGGGAGGAGGAAATCAAAGCTTCCAGTTCCTCCAGTGCAAAAAGGTCAGTCTGAATGGCCCTTAATGTTATGTGCCTTCCAAGTAGTTTCCAAATTAACAGTAATCCTAAGGCAAACCTATCATGGGTTTCCCTGGCAAGATTTGATCAGAAGGGGATTGCTGTTGTCTCCCTGGGGCTGAGAGAGTGTGACTGCACAAGGTCACCCAGTGGGTTTCTATGGCCAAGTGGGGATTTGAACTCTGTCTCCAAGTCTCGTCCAGCATACAAACCACACACACACCACTCCTGTATTTCATTGATGGAGCATAGTGTGTTCTCAGCTCCCATCTGAGACAGGTTTACCACTTTGTCTGCCACTAGTGAGAACTAAAGTTACACTTATCTCCTTTCTACAAAGAGGAAGATATAAAGGACACAGTTTTGTAGAATACCGAGTTTAGTAACTGAACTACCATGTTTTAGCAGTACGTGAGTTAACAATTGTGTTATAACAGCAAATAATGCTATCAGATTAGAACAAACTGACTGATGGGAGGTCAGTGCTTCACCGTGAGCAAAGATTGCTCTTTCTCTGTAAAGTTCCTGTGCCATGGATGTAGAAATTCAATCAGAGATTTCCATCATTATCACTGCATCTCCGCTGGTGACAGTGTGACCAGTTACTGCCTTCTGCCTGTAAATCAGATTAATGGTGCAGGAACCTATCAGGAGCAAGATGGCAACTCTTCACAAACTAGGAATGATGCTGGTGTTGCTTCATGCTGGGACAAATGAAGGCCACTGTTGAAAAGGCTTTGCAGTGACAGAGCAGATGTTCACAGAACTGATATTGAACGCTCTCCCACTTCGATGAGCGGGGTCACTTTATGTTTTTTGGTCCCCTTGTCATCTCAGTAAGAGTGTTTGGGAAGGTAAATACGGAAACAGGTGCCTTCATATATACTTTAACAAAGATTTTTTTTCTTTTAAAAAAGATTCTCTATGATTTGTATAGTTCCAATATGTTTGAAAAACCAAAGCCTCAGACCACAGCAATCAACCTTAAAATAGCTCCTGTGGTTTCATTAATCCCCCCTCCCCCTCCCTTTTTTTTTCCTGAGGCTTATTTCATATGCACAGAATTTGTTGGCTGCTAAACTGTACCATCTGGTAACACTCAATTCCTGTCACGGTGTGCCACATGGATTGCACCCTCACATAACAAAACGGTATCATCCTGGAGATCATTGACCAGCTGCTCTTTTCCTTTAAGAGTTACTGCTTTGGCTCAACAAGCATAGGAGATGACAAAAGGATTAGGAAAGAAGGGACTTTTAACCTCTTTCAAATATCCCAGTGGAAGGGTCCAGTAGACACAGGAGCCCACAGAGAGAAAGAGCCCCCTTTAACCACGGATTATATCCTCTTAACCATTGCTACCCACTTAAACCTTTTGTACCATGAAGCTGTCCAAGCGAAGAGAAGGCAATAACTTGATAGCTGCATTTAAACATCTTCAAACCTATTGCCTGACTGGATCCCACTTTTGTCTTGCAGATCCACAGTGCCCCGAGCTGGCTTCTTCTTTGTGAAGGTTTCTCCTCAAGCACTGAAGTACCTGCTGGAGCAGAACCTTTCAAGCAACCATCTATGGCAGGAACAGTAAAGTCCAGGTCTGGACACTCTGCAGGACACAAGCTACATTGGCCAGCAGACTTCACTCTATTAAATCACACAGGGTGTGATTGCCAAGAGGAAAACTGGGAATGTAGTCAAAGCACCAGCTCATCTGAACTGCACTAAGAGGGGAACTTGCCCTCTGTGTGGCCTCCCCTCTGGAGACACTAGCCTGAATTGGAAACTCCTCCAGCACCTCCACCACATCCAACTACCTACAAAATAGTACATCACTCAGAGATGAGTTAG
>NC_056522.1:296435959-296593733 GCF_019175285.1 Sceloporus undulatus | reverse complement strand
TAAGGCTTATTATATGTTATTATGAAATGAAAATAGCATATTTGCCTGCTATATCCCTGTTTTACATTATAAGAAGTGAAGAAGATCTTATGTCTGAGGTAACAATGTACGTATTCACTTGATACCCCAGTACTGGTTTTTTAAATATTGAGTTCTTTGAATATTGAGTCCTTACATTATTCAATATGTGTTTTCATATGCAGACAAGTACAAGATTAAAATCTGATGATATTACCATTTTGTCATTGACAGAATAAACCAGTGGGAATAAAAATTTGCAATATTTGTCTTAAGAACAAAAGAGTGCCAAAGGTCCAACATGCTGTGTCAAAGAGTAGGTGGTCAGATGTCTCTAAAAACTTTTTGCCTGCAGTACCCCTTGTAACCAGACTGGAAAGTTAAGCAAACTATTGTTCATGTGGATATTTGACTTCTTCAAAAAGAACTAAAAGATAAATTCCCATGCTCCTCTCCTCTCAACAGAAACATCTTCACCATCAACAATATACAAGACAGCGCTAGATTTGACTAGGCATCTGGTCCTTACCCCAGCACCATCCTAGTGGACTTCTTCCATGGAAATAGAAACAAAGAGAATAGCTATTTGCTTGACTTAGCAGTCTACCCAGAAAATTTGCAAGATGCACTGGTGAACAGCAGAAGCACTAGGAAGTGCTCAGTGAGAAATAGCATGTGTAGGAACTGGCCACCCTCTTCATTACTCCCAAGTTCCTCTGACTGACAGCATATGAATAATGGCTTCTTCACCAATTTCACTTAGTGCTTCTCTTCTGAAATCCAAGATTCTGCCCCCAATAAAGTAACAGCTATATCAGTGGCAAAGAACGTGTTAACTCCTGTGGGTCCTGATATTTACATTAACTTGTATTCCCACCAGGGGAGCTATATAAGCATCAAGGCAACCACTACAAAACTAATTTCATTCATTCCTTCCTTTCATTTATTGCCTCTTGGGATGCTAAACTGGTGTCTATGTGTAAGGGATCTAGGAGTCCAAGTAGACCACAAGTTGAACATGAGTCAACAGTGTGATGCGGCAGCTAAAAAGGCAAATGCAATTTTAGGTTGCATCAATAGAAGTATAGTGTCTAGATCAAGAGAAGTAATAGCACCAATGTATTCTGCTTTGGTCAGGCCCCACCAGGAATATTGTGTCCAGTTCTGGGCACCACAGTTCAAAAAGGACACTGAGAAACTAGAGCGTGTCCAAAGGAGGACGACTAAAATGGTGAAGGGTCTGAAAACCATGTCCTATGAGGAATGACTTAGGGAGCTGGGGATATTTACCCTGGAGAAGAGAAGGTTAAGAGATGATATGATAGCCCTGTTTAAATATTTGAAGGGATGTCATATTGAGGAGGGAACAAGATTGTTTTCTGCTGCTCCAGAGAACAGGACCCAGAACAATGGATGCAAGCTACAGGAAAAGAGATTCCACCTCAGCATTAGGAGGAACTTCCTGACAGTAAGGGCTGTTCAACAGTGGAACACACTCCCTCGGAGTGTAGTGGTGTCTCCTTCCCTGGAGGTCTTTAAACAGAGGCTGGATGGCCATCTGTCGGGTATGCTTTGATTGAGAGTTCTTGCATGGCAAGGGGTTGGACTGGATGACCCTTGTGGTCTCTTCTAACTCTACGATTCTATGATTCATTCAAAACATTAAATATAGTCAGATAAAGACAGGTAGAATCACCCCACCTCCATAATTTGAATTTTCTAATTGTGAGTTTTCCAAACCTGTCTTGCAAGGCATAGGCAGGAAAATTTAAAACTATCCATCACAGAAGAGAACAATACAAGAATATCATTTGCAGTGACTTTACTAGCAAAAATGGTCAGTTACTCCAACTTAAAGTTTTTTTAAGACTGTCATCTCTCAAGCAGCACTGTTCTTTCTTATGATTTAAAGCTTTAATTCTAAACATTTCATTTTTGAACATGTTTATAGCAGAGCTAAAGAACATGTGATCCTGCAGATGTAATTGGACTGCAACTCTCTTCATCCCTAGCCTGTAATATCAGGGCCTTTGATGTACCTGCCATTTTGCACTACTGACACACATGAAAAGCTCTTGCCCCTAAGAAGAAAGAACAGGAAAACAAAGTATTAAAGAAGTTATGGTATGCAGTGGCTTAGTGGTTAAGACGCCAGTTCTGATGATCGGAACTTCAGCAGGTTGGCTGTTCGAGGCCCAAGTGCTGCATGATGGGGTTAGCTCCTGTCACTAGTCGCAGCTTCTGCCAACTAGCAGTTTGAAAGCATGCAAATGCAAGTAGATAAATAGGTACCACTTTGGTGGAAAGATAACAGTGTTCGGTGCAGTCATACTGGCCACATGACTGCCAGAGCAGTCCTTGGACAACACTGGCTCTTCGTCTTGGTAACGGAGGTGAGCACAGCTCCTGCTACAGTTGGTTATGACTAGACATTCATGTCAAGGGACTACCTTTACCTTTATGAAAGAAGTTACTGTCAGGATTCCTCAAGTACTGCCTCCTTCCAGATCTTCCTACCCAGCCCTAGAGCTCCTTGTCAGAGTCCCTTCACCACACACCAATGCCAAGTGACATCCAGATTCAGGTCACCTACATGGACATCATCACCAGTGGCTATACTGCTTGAGGAATTCAGAATATTATAGTCCAAACAAGCAATTTTTCCAAGCTCTGCTACTTTTTTGGCACCAAAGGTTTTGTTGGTTTATTTTATTTCTTAATTTTTAAGGATCCTTTTAGGAGCTTTTTAATTAATATGGAGATCTGGGATTTTAGGATTTGTGACAAATTTGTGTTCAGTGTAGTTGGTTCAATCTTTGTTTTCTACAAATGCTACAACTGCATTTTTAATTGTTTACAGTGTATTTCAGCATGCTTTTTATGTATGCCACTAAAAGAACTTCTGTTATGTAGAATTAGCTTAAAAATTTAAACAACGTCTTCTTTCTTATTTCCACTAGTTACTTTCAGCTGCAAGCCTATTCCAGTTGGATGGCCTCCAGAGACACTGTGAAATCCTATGTTCTCAGACCATCAGCATTGAAAGCTGTGTTAACATCTATAAATATGCCAAGGTAAAGACCAAATCATCATATTGAGGAGGGAGCTAACTTGTTTTCTGCTGCTCCAGAGACTAGGACCCAGAGCAGTGGATGCAAGCTACAGGAACAGAGATTCCTCCTCAACATTAGTAAGGGCTGTTCGACACTGGAACACACTCCCTTGGAATGTAGTGGAGTCTCCTTCCTTAGTGGTCTTTAAACAGAGGCTGGATGGCCATCTGTCGGGGATGCTTTGATTGAGATTTCCTGCATGGCAGGGGGTTGGACTGGATGGCCCTTGTAGTCTCTTCCAACTCTGTGATTCTATGATTCTAAGTGCTTAAGGTGTTAATAAACATTAAAAGCCCTTCTAGATCATACCAAGGGTTCTTCTAGTTCAATGTTCTCATTTCATACAGTTTCTGACAAGAGGGTCACAGGGAATTTACCCCCAAACCTGTTCTGTTCTCTGTCTACCCAACAGTATATGCATATGAGCATCCATGCATTTAAGAGATGTTGCAAGGATTTGAATGCTGCTTGAATGGGAAAAAGCAGTGGCTTCTTTGCCTCCTTCCTGCAAATTCTATCACTTTCCTTGTCTTCTCCATCTCATGGTCTTTGAAACATGGAATGAAAGCAGGCCATAGTATTCATGATGCCATTTTACCAGCAAACAGTTTTTGTCAGGGTTTGAGAGCACCCTTCATGGCCTTACCTTCCCACATGCCCAAAAATAAACCCTTGACTTGGGGACAAAGAAGGAGAAAGTGGTTGGTAATGGCCTTAGTAAGTGCTTGTAAAAGCATAAGCTTTGGTGATCCTATAATGGAATACATCAACATCCCTCAGCCATACCCACATTGCATTCCGTTCATGTTTTTGTTTCTCTGTCCCCTTTTTGAGGTTGAAGGATAGTGAAAAGGGAGTATATTGCCTATAGGTGTGTCTGTCTGTTATCACATTCTGTATCATGTGCATGATGCCAAATAGCAACTTGCTGCCCCAAATTCATCAATCCATAAAGGTATCTTAGCATCAGTAACCTTGATGGAAATAGAAAACTGGTATTTGTAGTCACTACATAGTTACCAGATCTTGAGATAGGTGTAGGCAAAGCCCTGAACTTCAAACACAGTCTGTGTGAGGGTAAATCTGAATCTGGACTGTGCCATCTGAGAATACAAGTGGATTCTCCCATGATTGTTACACATAAAAAATGGGATTGCCAGGATAATATTCTTTGTCCAGCCTTCTCCCTAACATACAAATTCTGCTATGCATAGAATATGAATGTGTATATATGTATATTTAAATCATTTATGTATCGCTTCCCAACTCAGAAGTGCTCCTAAGATGATGAACAAATAAACATCAATTATAACAGTACAGAGCTAAAAATATTTTTAAAAAACACATTAAAATACTCTTTAAAAACTCTTGAAAGCAGTCTAAAAATCCTAGAATCTAGTTCTATTATGTATATATAATGTTGGGCCCATTCAGACTACACTTTAACCCAGATCAGAAATCGATTCTTGCACTGGAAGTTCATATTGACTCCGAATCTCTCACAATCTATGTCGAGGCAATCACAAGCGTTTTGTGACAAATGCCCCTTAGCATGGGGTCATTTGCAATCGGGGCAAATGCTGTCTCTTTTGAAAAAATCTGGGTTCTGCTAATATGAACTTGCCCCCAATCATGATCGGGGCCAGTTCATGGGAGGGATTTAGGTCAGAGGGAGGGCAGAGGGCAGAGCATTCCTTCCCCTTCATCGGAGAAGGAGGAGGAGGAAAGAGCCGAAGGAAGGATGGAAAAAAGGGGAATCTGACAGGAGGCAGGGTGATAGGAGGCAAAAAAGGAGAATCGGGGTGACTGACAGGGGCTGCAGAGGGCTGTCAGATGGAGGGCAGAGGGGGGAACTGGAGAAAGTGACAGAGGAGGAGAAGGATGAAGGAGCCAGGGGGGAGAAGGAGGGGGCCATGGAGGGCATTCTATAACAGAGCAGGAGAGGAGGAGAAGGGCAAGAGGAAGGGTCAATTCAGGGCAGGTCAGAGGGAGGGGAGGGGAGGGTCGGAAGGAAGGAAGGAGGAGGAGGATTGCCAAGGGAAATGGGGCTGCGGAGCCAAGCCGGAGGAGGGATGTAGGGAAATCAGGCTGCGGAAGGAGCCTCTCTCTCTCTCTTTATTTTTTATTTTTTTATTTTTGACAGTCTGTGCACATGATTTTTTTGGGTGACATAAAATGTGTGTGTGCTTGTGCTACTTTCATTTCCTCTTGCTCCTGGAACAGCACCATAAGAAGCTGTATTATTATTATTATTATTTGTGTTATATGCGGATGCTACAATCAGAATGCCTGCGCTACATTTCCCTTTCATTTCCTCCTCTTGCTTCCTGGACGCACATAGAAGCTGTATTATTATTATTATTATTATTATTATTATTATTATTATTATTATTATTATTATTTGTGTTATATGCGGATGCTACAATCAGAATGCCTGCACTACATTTCCCTTTCATTTCCTCTTGCTCCTGGAACAGCACCATAAGAAGCTGTATTATTATTATTATTATTATTATTATTATTATTATTATTATTATTATTATTATTCTTTGTGTTATATGCGGATGCTACAATCAGAATGCCTGCGCTACATTTCCCTTTCTTTTCCAATTGATTCAGTGGGTCTACTTTAGTTGGAATTGACAGGTCACTCTCTCTCAGCCTCAGTGGAAGGCAATGGCAAACCGCCTGTGAAGATAACGTAAGCAGGATGAAGGGTCAATTCAGGGCAGGTCAGAGGGAGGGCACGAACGGAACTCGCACCAGGCACCTTCTCCCCCTTTTTTATTTATTAAAAATATTTTTGTCCATCTATGCGCATGATTTTTGCTTCAGGTAGTAGATATATATTAGATAGAACGTGGCTAGCTGTTTGTTCACTTTCCCTTTCATTTCCTCGCTTCCAGCAAAGGAAATGCTGCAAAGAGCACTTTGCAAAAACCATTTTTTCCTTTGCGAATGAATTCTACAATGTGAATATTACAATGTTTCTCCTTCCAAATTGGCAAATTGATACAGCTTTTGCTACTGTCTCTAAGGAATTCAGGGGTAGCCTAGGGGGGAAAAAAAGAATGCATGGCATCGCATCCTTTTCTGGCATTCCAAAATGAGGAATTTATTATTATTATTATTATTATTATTATTATTATTATTATTACATGTGTATGAGGCATTCTGGGGTGGCAAGCAGGGGGGATACAGGATGCAGAGATGACATTAGCTTTCATTTTGGGGTTGAAAACGAGGCCAAGGGAAGATCATAACCTACGCTGACCCAAATACCCACAACACACACACACACACACACACAAGGTTTTTAATTTGACAGAATCTGCGCATACAGGTGCCTTTAAAGAAAAAGGAGGGGGGAAGGACACTTCCGATGGGCCAATGTGTGCAGGATTGTCACCTATGACGACTGCAGAACTAAATTTGATTAACAAGAAAGGCACCTTCAATTTAACCAGCTTTCTCTGAGAGGCCATTCAGGGTTAAAATACCCTGATTGGTAGTCAGCACTTGCTTCCGGAGGGATTTGGGGAGGAGGAAATCAAAGCTTCCCAGTTCCTTCCAGTGCAAAAAGGTCAGTCTGAATGGGCCCTTAATGTTATGTGCCTTCCAAGTAGTTTCCAAATTAACAGTAATCCTAAGGCAAACCTATCATGGGTTTTCCCTGGCAAGATTTGATCAGAAGGGGATTGCTGTTGTCTTCCTCTGGGGCTGAGAGAGTGTGACTTGCACAAGGTCACCCAGTGGGTTTCTATGGCCAAGTGGGGATTTGAACTCTGGTCTCCAATGTCTCAGTCCAGCATACAAACCACTACACACACCACTCTCTGTATGTTTCATGTGATGGAGCATAGTGTGTTCTCAGCTCCCATCTGAGACAGGTTTACCACTTTGTCTGCCACTAGTGAGAACTAAAGTTACACTTATCTCCTTTTCTACAAAGAGGAAGATAATAAAGGACACAGTTTTGTAAGAATACCGAGTTTAGTAACTGAACTACCATGTTTTAGCAGTAACGTGAGTTTACAATTTGTTATAACAGCAAATAATGCTATCAGATTAGAACAAACTGACTGATAGGTAGGTCAGTGCTTCACCGTGAGCAAAGATTGCTATCTTTCTCTGTAAAGGTTCCTGTGCCATGGTATGTAGAAATTCAATCAGAGATTTCCATCATTATCACTGCATCTCCTGCTTGTGACAGTGTGACCAGTTGAACTTCTGCCTAGTAAATCATGATTAATGGTGCAGGAATCCTATCAGGAAGCAAGATGGCAACTCTTTCACAAACTAGGAAATGATGCTGGTGTTGCTTCATGCTGGGACAAATGATAAGGCCACTGTTGAAAAGGCTTTGCAGTGACAGAGCAGATGTTCACAGAACTGATATTGAAGCTTCTCCCACTTCGATGAGCTGGGTCATCTTTATGTTTTTGGTCCCCTTGTCATCTCAGTAAGAGTGTTGTGGAAGGTAAATATCGGAAACAGGTGCCTTCATAATATACTTTTAACAAAGATTTTTTTTCTTTTAAAAAAGATTTCTATTGATTTGTATAGTAGTCCAATATGTTATGAAAAACCAAAGCCTCAGACCACAGCAATCAACCTTAAAATAGCTCCTGTGTGTTTCATTAATTCCCCCTCCTTCTTTTTTTTCCTGAGGCTTATTTCATATGCACAGAATTTGTTTGGCTGCTAATACCATGTACCATCTGGTAACACTCATTATTCTGTCACGGTGTGCCACATGGATTGCACCCTCACATAACAAAACAGGTATCATCCTGGAGATTTCATTGACCAGCTGCTCTTTTCCTTTAAGAGTTACTTGACTTTGGCTCAACAAGCAGCAGGAGATGACAAAAGGATTAGGAAGAAGGGACTTTTTAACCTCTTTCAAATATCCCAGTGGAAGGGTCCAGTAGACACAGGAGCCCACAGGAGAGAAAGCCCCCTTTAACCATCGGATTAATATCCTCTTAACCATTTGCTACCCACATTAAACCTTTTTGTACCATGAAGCTGTCCAAGCAGGAAGAGAGAGGCAATAACTTGATAGCTGCATTTAAACATCTTCAAACCCTATTGCCTGACTGGATCCCACTTTGTGTCTTGCAGATCCACAGTGCCCCGGAGCTGGCTTCTTTTTGTGAAGGTTTCTTCCTCAAGCACATGAAGTACCTGCTGGAGCAGGAACCTTTCAAGCAACTCATCTATGGCAGGAACAGTAAAGTCCAGGGTCTGGACACTCTGCAGGACCTACAAGCTACATTGGCCAGCAGACTTCACTCTATTTACATCACATCAAGGGTGTGATTGCCAAGAGGAAAACTGGGAATTGTAGTCAAAGCACCAGCTCATCTGAACTGCACTAAGAGGGGAACTTGCCCTCCTGTGGCCTTCCCCTTCTGGAGACACTAGCCTGAATTGGAAACTCCTCCAGCACCTCC
Organism: Sceloporus undulatus; assembly: GCF_019175285.1. NCBI lineage: Eukaryota > Metazoa > Chordata > Lepidosauria > Squamata > Phrynosomatidae > Sceloporus > Sceloporus undulatus. The sequence goes on along the minus strand of NC_056522.1, from coordinate 296,585,143 downwards.
ACCACATCCAACTACCTACAAAATAGTACATCACTCAGAGATGAGTTAGGATGCCACAACTATTTCATCTGAAAGGTGATGAGAAGGGAAGGAAGGATGTTGCTATACTGCCTGACAGACATCTCACAGGAGAACTTTTCGGGGAAGGGAGTAATTGTAGTGTCCAAAAGATTTTTTTAAATTCTCACAAACTATCATTGACACTACTTTATTAACCACCAGACATGCTGGTGGAAAGCTGCAAGTATAGAAATCATTAAGATTTCTAATAGAGGTTATGGCTACTTAGAACCAACTAGAAGATACTGATATGTCATGTTGTTTGTGTACAGAGCTTAGAAACATTCATGTTTATCCCTAATGCATTCATGTTAAATAAATATTTATTCACTAACATTAATCATGCTAGTGAAAATTATAAAACAATCTGTTGCATTAATATACTTCATAGCACATTAGTAAAATCCTAAATTTTCAAAAATCAATGAAAATGATTTAAAATGGTGGTGGGGGGGGGGACCCAGATTGCTCCCCTCTGTGACCAAGTTCAGTGTTGTGAAACACTTACTCAACCCATTGACATTATTGTCATTTAACTATTAAAGTCCTTTAAATTTGATAATGTCAATGAATTAGAGGGGGAAATTAATTTTAATTAATTATTTCCAGGCTCTGCTGTATACATAAAACTAGATGCTGGTTTTATATATACAAACAACTTGACACATTGTTTGTTAGGGTTAGTCAATAGCCCCAGATGGCCACGTTATAAACTAATCTGGCATTTGTCATCCTGTGCCAAGATTTGATTATCAGTGGTGCAGTTGGAGCAAATGCTCCAGGTCTCGTGGTGGCCTGGGGTCCTATGATGCTTCTGGTACCATACACACATAAACACACCTTTTCCTGTGTGCCTTTAAAGAAAGAAACAATCCTGGGGAGCAACAGATCTCTTCCCTGCTGGCAGGATCAGTAGCATTTACCACCTATCTGAGCCCCATTCCCCAGCTGTGAGGTGAGTGAAAAGGTGGGTGGCATGTCGATGTCATTAATCTGAGTCCCTGGCTGGGACAAAGGCAAGGGATGCCCCCAAGTTGCTCCCTACCACAAGCTTGAACTTGGGTGACTCTGACCCCTGGGAGGGCTCCTCTTCAGCCAGCAGTGCCAGCAAGCCTACTCCCTTGCTCTTCAACATGGAAGCCAGGGCAAGTGTACATGTTGAGGGGAACTCTGTTTGAATTGCTCCATCCACTTTAGTCCAGTTTTTTCCCCCTGAACTCTTTGACCTTTCAAGGCCTACAAGCTCAATAAGGCTGTTAGAAAGCCTAAGGCTGAAAGTTACTCTAGACTTACCAGCAGATAAGCCCCAGTCAATGCAGTGGGGCTAGCTTCCAAGTAGAAATGCATAGGATAGTGTTGAAAGACTGGTTTCAAAATGTGCCACCAAACTTAGATTTCAGGTTACATTGCATCTCTTTTTAGTTACAGCCCTTAAAAGCAATTTAAAGGCAAACCAACCAAAATCTTACACTGCCCAGGTTATTCTGGTTGTGACCTTAACACTGTGGTATCTGCAACATTGGCTGCTCCAAGGACAGAAATTCCCAAAATGTTGCACAAATACTGTTGTGTATAAAGATTTCAAGGATGCCTTTGCCTGTGCTGTATTTAAGCAATTTATCCCAGAAATTTCTGACACTGTAGTTCCAATTTAGGCCATTGTATTGCTGGGAATTATAGGCACTGAACATTATGGCACAGAGTGTCACAGATACTCCAACCCAGCTATGGAAATTTGTGCACATAAAGAAACTTGTAAGAGTATATTATTTGTTGGATTGGAGGCTTCAGGCATACATCAGAGGCACATTTAGAGTGGAGTTGCATTTTTTTAATGGGGATGGGGCAGCTATTCTGTTCCACATTCAAATATGCGTTTCTCTGCCCCATGCTTGTACCATTTGTTGCACAACAGTTTGTGAGTGACTGTGACTAAAATGGATTTCAACTATAAAGATTCAGTCTGTAATGAAATTAGATTGTAGCTTTAAGAATTCTCTACAATGGGAATACCTTTTCTGAATGCCTAACATTTAGCCAAGGGTCACCCTTTCATTCACAACTGGAGGAGAATTTTGGGGAAATATTCAAAAACAGATATCACAAGGGAAAATACTTCTTCTGTAAAAGTGGTTGTAAGTGGTGGTTGTAAATTGAATCGAAGAGAAAGACAGAGAAACAAGGCAAAGGCACCAGGGAAGAGATATATGTTATAACTGTACATTTGTAGAATTTCCAGGAAGATATTGGAAGTGTAATAGGAGAGAGGCAAGTATAAATATTAGAAGTAAAAATGAGAGACTTTTCCACCATCATATCTTTTTTTAAACCAATCCAACACTGTAAACCAGTGGTGAGAATTCATGTTGCCCTTCGGATGTTGTTGGATTGCATCTCCCAACATACTTCATCATTGGTTATGCTGCTTTGGGACTTTACATGAGTCTTGTAACCCGTACTCCCCCAGGCTCATTGAGTCCTGCTTACACAATGCAGGGCCAAAACCCTGAATCAGATTCGGACCATCTCCACAACACCTGCACCCAATTCGGGGCTTCCTCCATCTAACCCACATTTTAAAAACTCACCTTCTACGGCAGGTTTTCAGAAAATTTTTGGTGACGACTGGTGACTGCCTTTTCACTCATGCCACTGCCGGCATGAGTTGCTCTAAGGTTAGAACAAGGCATCTAATAGTGTGGCTGGGTGGCTTGTTCTGAACTTAACAGTGATCCCAGGCAATGAACAGGGACCAGGCGCCATGTCTATCGTCATTGAAATAATTAAATGCTTATTCGGTTGGCTTGAACTCACATAAAGGAACACATCTTTTCTCAGGTATTCAGCCTCCTTTCCTAATTCTGAACTTCTGACAGAATTCAATCTCTTCATAACACACCAAAATCACAGAAATCTCAGTCCCTACATTCCCTAGAAAACAAACAAACAGAAGAAACTCAGAAAAACTGTACTTTAGTGTTCAAGGAAGGCATAATCAAAACCTAAGTACAGCATCACAGTGCAAATCACAAATATATGAAGACATGTGCTTGCACAGTATCTGTATATGTTAGTTATCAAAAAAGGTGATAAGCTACACACCTTTCAGTCCTATGCTTTTCACAATTTGGGCCTCAAACTTACATGACAGTATATTCTCTAGACTACAGAAACAGTATAAGATTTTCACTAATTTGTTTGGAACTATCCCAAGAGTTTGCAGTTTGGGTAAATAATTTTCAAGTAGCTGTTCCAACTGTTTGTACAAAAACAAAAGGAATGGATTTCTGTTGTATTGCTGTAATCTTGCTTGCTACATTAACTGTACATTAATGTTGTTGCTTATGTAAATGTACCATATTTTATTAACAACATAACTTTGATAAACTTTGCAGATGATATAAGCCCAGTTATTTTAGCAAGGTTTGGGGAAATTACTTAGGATTAATATGATACAGACTGGTACTGCATTCTGACCTGTGTTAAGGACCCAAACCAGATTAAATTTTAGGTGAAGGCCTCTTCTCCAGGTTCTGTACTCAAGCATGACTGAGTAAATATTGAAGAATGAAGATATAAAGTATTCCCTTTTAACAGCTAGAGGTGATGCTTTAAAAGTAAATAGTTTATTTAATGCCTTACTGGCCTAAGTCTGTAGAAAGAATAACTTTAAGAAAGAAGTAGAACATTGACATTTACACAAGTGCTTGGGGATGTTCCCACTAAAAGCATTGGTTTTCAAAAGCTGAATGTTTAAAACCATTTACTGGGTAAGAAGAAACTTTCTAACTACTGCTAAAAGAATATAGAAGGGATTATCAATAGTTATTTTTGATTTGCACCTGCAGTCAACCTACTCCTATATCTGTTCAATGTGTGCAGAATAACATACATTATATTCCACTGCAGAATGCCTATCCAGTGTCCATAAACATCTTCCTCACCACTTGAATAGAAGAGGAAAATGCACACTGAATGCTGTCCTGTTTCACAGCCCTTAAAAGTCCTGTCACTTGTAGGATGTGGTACCCTAGCAGAAAGCCATCTTAAATCTGGGCTGATTTTACCACAGGCCTTCACAGGTAGTTAAAAGGCAACAGGCACCTCCTCTTTCTAGTGATAGTTTAGTTGAGGACTACAAAGAAAACAACCCCTGGAAAAAATAGAAGCTACTAAGAACAAATAGGGTAGAATGTATGGATTACATGGAGGGGGCAGGGGACAGGCAAGAAAGCTGTATACAGTGGTTTGAATTTTAATTTGTACACAGCTGAAATGGCCAGTCCTTATTTACTTCTTAAAATTATTATTTTCTAAAGTGCTATTTGAAAAGCTCCAAGCAAAGCTCCAGCTGGACTTGCAACTCTCTCCCCAGTGTACATGTCTCTTTGGATTGTGGCCATCATCTGTTCTTCCCCCGTTGCTGCTACCAGTTGTCTAAGCTGTCCTGCGTCATCTGCTGTGTCTTCACTCATTGCTCTGAGCTGAATGCACATGGTATCCTCAGGGGGCCTTGGTTGAAGCTATATGCTGCATCCATTAAATGAGCTTCCACTGCCATGCACATCATCCCCTAGGAAACCCACTCATCCAGCCCCCTCCTTTTCTCTTAGGAGCCTGGTGCTTCTTGACATGGCCTACAGCTATTGCCAGCATCAGAGAGGAAAAGTGCTTTGGAGCTTTCATAGCAGGTGGAGGTTGAAGACGGAGGCTATTTAATCGTTAGCTTAAATTGTTTCACCCCAGCAGGCAGGCCAGACCAACAGTCTTTTTGCTGTGAAATTGCTCAGAGATCCAATGGGCAAAAATAATGGTGGAATTGCCCACTTACCATATATCATAAATATTCTCTGGGCTTGCTGAGGTCCTTTCTGCATATAAAGCAATGTGATTTCAACTGTCATGGCTATATCTTATGGAATCCTGGGATTTATTTTATTATTTATTTATTATTTATTTACTTCTATGCCACATTTCTCCCAAAAAAGGACCCAAGGCAGTTCACAAGATAAAACATTAATAAAACAACACAATATGCAGTTTACAGAGCAGCATTTAAAATTCTTAGCCAGAGGTCTAGTTCATCACTAAACTGCAAACCACAGGATTCCATAGGATGGATCCATAGCTGTTAAAATGAAATCCCAGTACTATAACTACATAATGTGAAAGGGCCTTGGGTTAGTACTGTCCCAGGGTCTGAGAATTCAGGGCCAAAATCTAACACCAAATATTCCTGGCGATGTTATTAAACATGAGGCAGCATCAACTACACATTATTCAGACTATGTCAAAGAGACAGCATGATATAGTGGTTTGAGCATTGGGCTATGATTTTGGAGACTAGAGTTCAATTTCTCTCACTTGGCCATGGAAATGTACTAGGTGATGTTGGGTGAGTCGCACACTCTCAGCCTTAAAAAAAAACCATTATAGGTTCATCTTAGGGTTGCTATAAGCAAGGACGTAGACAGGATTTTGGGAAAGGGGGGAGTTCCAGACTAAGTGCCACCATTATAATGGGTCTTGGGTGCGGCGGCACACACCATTCATTGTATCTAATGAAAGGGGGGGTCAGGACCCCCCCCCTTGGCTATGTCCCTGCTATAAGTCAGAAGCAACTTGAAGGCACACAGCAACACAAAAAGTGATAAGTTACTTCACCACTGTAACATGCAATAGCCAAGATTCTGTTCAAGACTGCATACTTTCATGGAAGACAGAAGCAGCAACTAACTAGATTACCTCACTACACTTTTATAGCACTTCTATTCCACTTTAACTGCTATGGCTGCTTCCTGTTGCATTCTGGGATTTGCAGTTAAAGGAGGGGCATTTAGAATTCTCAGCCAAAGAGCTCTTTGGCCTCACTGAACTACAAACCTCAGAATGCAACAGGAGACAGCCAGAGCAGTAAAAATGGAATAACAACACTATACATGTGGTAAGGTGAAGAGTTTCAACAGCTAGTCCAATTACCTTTCCAGACCTCTGTTAAGCCAGTATACACTTGGCTCTTGGTATCCACTGTAGTTTGGTTCCAGGACCACCTGTGGATACCAAAATCCATGTCCCATTAAATACAATGGCATAGTAAAATGGTCTCTCTTGTATCAAGGTTTGAGACAAGGTTTGATTTTTTGGAATCATATATATATTTAAATATTTTCAAACTATAGATAGTTGACTGTACATTAGAAATCTATGGACACAGAGGTCCAATTGTACACAAAGAGACAGACAGCATTCATTCCATTGGCTGTTCTGGTAATGAAGAAAAGGAGGAGCTGTGCCCATGCATCAACCAGACTTTAAGATGGCCTCTTGCATTGTCTGCATGATGGGGTATTAGATATCTCCTTCTGCAAGGCTATAAAGAGAACTACCACCAGTATAACAAGAACTTATGCCTGCATATTGCCTCAACAGGAATACAACCAATGCAATTCTTGTAATGAGCAATGGGAGTTGATCACTTTTACGAAATTATATTTTCAAACTATTCTGCTAAGTTGCAGTAATGCGAGCAATGTCTTACAGCACAAATCTATTGTGGTGTACACCTCTGTGGTACAGTGCCCACTTCATCTCATCTCAGTATGTGGATCGAGACATGATGATGATGTGTGCTACTTACTAATTTCCTGTGGATCAAGACATGATGATGATGTGTGCTGACCCAAGAAAACCACGTCCTGTGAAGAGAGGCTTAGGGAGCTGGGTATGTTTAGCCTGGAGAAGGGTAAGAGGTAGTATGATAGACCTGTCTAAATATTTGGTATCATATTGTGGATGGTGTAAGCTTGTTTTCTGCAGCTCCAGAGACTAGGACACAGAGCAATGGATTCAAACTACAAGAAAAGAAATTCCACTTCAATATTAGGAAGAACTTCCTAACAGTAAGAGCTATGGTATTTGACAGTGGAACATGGTGTTTCAGAGAATAGTGTTCTCCCCTTATTTGAAGTTTTTTAAACAGAGGCTGGATGGCCATCTGGGGAGGGTGTGCTTTGATTCTGTGTTCCTGCATAGCAGGGGGTTGGACTGGATAGTCCTATAGTCTCTTCAAACTCTACAATTCTAAAATTTGCAGCTTGAGCCAAGGTCAAAGTGGTTTCCCTTCATGACTGTGCAGTGGTTAAATGCCTGTACAGCATCCACTCGCTCACAAACCACAAGGGGCTCAGGGCCAACCCAACCTGGCATCCTTCCAAAGGTTGCTAAAATGAGTACCCAGCTTGTTGGGGGCAGTTAGCTTATACGTTGTAAACTGCTTAGGGAGTGCTTAAGTGATAAGCAGTATAGAAATGTTATTGCTATTGGAATCTGGAATTTAAGGAGGTAGAGGAACTCTGAGAATTCTAAATACTTCTCCCTAAATGGCAATTCCCAGGAACCACATTGAAAAGCCCTCAGAATAATGTATTCGGTAAAATGGTGGGCAAAAGAATCATAGGTGCAATGAGGAGGCTGAAAGCCTCCCAGCATCTGCTGTCTCTTTGCCTAACAGTGGAACTGGACCTGACAGTAGGGAAGTTTGAGACATGTTTTCCAAGGAAATAATACTCTTAATAGGATTGTTTGAACAGACCAGGAATTGGAGCTTGTCAAATTTGGCACAACGTGGTGGTTTAGGATATGGGATACCTCCCACCAACCCAAAAACTCACCCCACTCAAAATACCTGTTACAACACCAGAAGCAAATTATCTAAAATGGGCAGGTAACATACTGGCTGCTGTTTCTCTATTTTGCAAAAGAACAAGTTCCCATAGGGTTCATCCTTCTACATACAAGGGCACCAGCTCTGTTTCATGCTCTTCCTGACAAAAGCGTCTCCCACAGGTCAGATAGATGCTGCCAGCTGTCAAAACCATCCAAAGATCTCCAAGACTGAGGCATGATCACATTGACAACTAGGTCATCCTACCTCCCACCCCCCGCCGAGAACTGGGCCAGCCCCAACAGCTTTGCCATTTTACTCCCAATTAGCCAGAGCACTCAAGCATCCCCAGCAAAGGTCCAGGCCAAGGAGTTCCCTCGGAAATCAGGGAGTTGCAGGCAGTGCTCCGACCCATGGGGATTATGACCCTCAACAGGCAAAAGTCAGAAAGGCTGCCTGACAACCCTATTAAATGGGTTGCCTTTTTTAAACAGAGAAGCAAGACAGACCTTGAATGGTTTTTCAGCTCCCGTGGTTGAATTTTAGAACAGCATAGGCTGCTGGTTGAGCCTTGGGAAAAAAAGTACAAGATGGGTTAATGCATCCTGAAGGATATGCAGGTGAAAAGATGAGTGGGACCCCTGTGAAGATGAACAGCTTAAAACATCATTCGCACATGAAACTGGTGGAAGCATCTCTTGTTTCAATGCTATAGGCTTTGTTGAGTGGCGAGCCAATGTTTTGATGGACAATGTATGGTGCAATGTGGTGTTATTACTTTGATTTATGCATATTCCATCTTTTCCCCAATATTGGGACTCAATAAAACTTACAAAATGGTTAATATCAGAACAGATTAAAAACATACAAAAATGTTATGTAAATTAAGGATTAAAGAATTTGTATGAAATACAGTATCTCCTTCAGCTCTCCACATGTTTTGGACTTCATCTTCCAGAAGCCCCAGACAACATGCCCAGGGACAGGGTTTCTCCTTCTTTATAGTGTGTGTGTGTGTGTGTGTGTGTGTGTGTGTGTGTGTGTGTGTGTATGCATGCAAGTGTACAACCACTCTGCTTCTCTAATTGTGGTCTGTTGGAAAGAAGATCTTAGAGTGCATGGGCCATGTTGAAGAGACCAACAGAAAACGAACTTCTTGTGAGGGATGGCAAATTGGGGGTGTTCATGAGACAGAAATGTGTTCACACACCAAGATAGCATCCTATACTTGATATAGCAGCACATATTATATGATGACTCAAAGTGAATGTGAAATCAATACAGGTTGAATGTTCCTTATCTGGTATTCTGAGACCCTCATTATTCCAAAATCCAAAACTGTCCACATGGGCGGCTGATATAGAGACACCTTTACCTTCTGATGGTTCAATGTACACAAACTTTTTTCCTGCACAAAATTATTAAAAATATTGTATATAAAATTACCTTCAGGCTATGTGTATAAGATGTATATGAAACAGAAATGAATGTAATGTTTAGGCTTGGGTTCCATCTCCAACTATCTCATTATATATATGCAAATATTCCAAAATCCTAAACTTTCCAAAATCCAAAATACTTTTGTCCCAAGCATTTCAGATAAGAGAGACTCAACCTGTAATATCTGGTGTTTCAAAAGACATTCACCAGGGAAAGCAACAACAGAATTAATTAATTGACAATCAAATATAGTTGGTTGTGTTTAAATATTTCAAAAAATACGGTTTTCAGCCTGGTAGTACCCCAACCAAAGATTTCTGAGGCATGCATATGACCTTAGCAGTGCTCCCTCAGTCACAGGACATACTAAAATAAGCAGTTGCAGCAGGATCCAGACAGGTCCCTCCAGCTGCCTGTTCTCAATGGGCCTATGACCAAGACAGTAATGTCATCATTTCCCTGATGAAGGCTGAAAAAAGTAAGTTTGGGATGGACATCATCAGAAATAACGATGTCACAGTTCCATCATGGTAGTTACCTCTGAGGATGCAGAATCTCTACCAGTGATGCCAAATTAAGCAATGCCAACATGACAATTTTAACATTGCACTGCACCATGAGATAGCAACTATCCAAACACACATACAAATTTAACAGAATTAAGATACCAAAAGCTTTGTAAAATATAACATAAAAATATAAAAATAAGATATATATTTTTAATTGCCACCAGGTGGTTTCTTACAGTTGAATGGCTGTAGAAATTTTTGCATATTGTTTGAACACAGTGCAGCACAGAACTAAGATATGCCAAAGGAGAAACAGGTAGGCACAAACATCGTCAGCAGTTGTTTTAAAAATTTAAACTCTTGAAATGAGTATCATTCCTCACCCGTACTTCCTTCTAACAATCAAGTATTGTCATATGCCTCCAATTCTTAGACCTGCAAGATTTTAATTATTTCTCTTTTTAATAATAATAATAAATAATAATAATAGAGTTTATTTATATTTCCCGCCTCTCCAAAGATCGAGGCGGGATTACAACAATAAAATAATACAAGGTAATACAAATAATACAGAATACTAATACAATCAATAAAACACTAATATTGAATTTACCAATTCCTATTAGTTCTCTAAAATCAGTTTATCAGTAGTCAGTGATCACAGCCTAGAGTGGGATATTGTCATCAGTTTTTATATAGAATCTTTGCCTTCAAGTCGTTTTCAACTTATGGTGATCCTATCACAGGGTTTTCTTGGAAAGATTTGTTCAGAGGGGATGTGCGTTTGCCTTCCTCTGAGGCTGAGTGAGTGCGACTTGCCCAAGGACATTCAGTGGGTTTCAAGGAATTCAGACCCTGATCTTCAGAATCATCATCTTAATACTCAAACCACTCCACCATGCTGGCTCCAGATTTTAATTATCATACCATCTACCACGTACTTTCTCTCATATGAATATAAACTTAACAGCCAAGTTTTTTCAGTCAGAGTCACACACACACACCCAAACACAAGGCAAAATTTCCTATTGCTTTTGTTTAATGGGCAATAAATTGCAGAGCCCATAAAGCAAGAACATCTGTGTACATTAGTCCCAGCAGTCAGCACTGGCCAAAGGATGCATTTGGAAGTAATTTAAAACTACTGCTAACTGGAGCCCCAATTTCATCCAAGGTAGTTTGGGCCACTCCATTTACTACAGAAGCACCTTTCCAGCTTCTTTTATTGCCACCCATGTTCTATCAGACATGCAGACACATGCAAAGCTTCTTATGTATTGACTATGCTATTGGTCTACCTGACCAAGCACAATTTACTAGCCTCTGCAAAGGCCTCGGACAGAAATCTCTCTGCTCTTCTTCTAATCTGGACACTTTTTCAATTACTAGCAATTTGAGCAATTTAGTGTGAGGCTAAAATTCCCTCTATTTGATAGGTAAAGTACTTCTAGCTATGTACTGATCTGATTATTAAAGCAGAAAATATTCCTAATATTATGATTTATTGATTACAGTTATGGAAAGTCAGTATGGTGTAATAGTTTAAGTGTTATACACATAATTCAGGAAGACCAGGCAGAACAGGGAATCAAATCCTGCTCCGCCACAGAAACCTACTGGGTGATCTTGGGCAATTCGTCTTTTCTCACCCCTCAGGGGAGGCAATGTCAAACTCCTCTGAACATTCCTGGCCAAGAAAAAAACATCAGTACGTAGAGATCTTGTAGCACTTTTCAGAGGTGCTACAAGATCTCTCTATGTATAAATATATAGTCTGCTCTTCTGCATAGAAGGCTCAAAGGACAATGGATATACAAAACATTCGTAACATGTTTGGGTTGGGGGATTCTGATTTCTGAGGCCTGGTGGAACAGCAAGGGAAGGCTTGTGAAGGTGAAGAGAGGAGGGACATCTCTTTCCCAGTCCTAAACATCAACTCCCCCCAAAAAACATAGGCAGCATTTACAAGGCACCTGTTTCTTCTCTTGGGAGCCCAAGATATACTATAACTTTCTGTTGCTGTTCCCAGTTGTGTACTCTGTCACAGAACTATGGCCCCAAGTGAAAGCAGAGCAATGAAACAAAACAGATTTTTCACAAGTCTTTTAAAATCATTTAAAGCTATTTATGGAGGAACAGCTGAGTTTCCTTGTTCCCTAGGACACACATGCACATACACTTCAAAGCCTCATACCATAGCAATCTTTCCTCCAGTTAGTTATGAGCCACCCGAACACACAAAGAACATTTCTTTCTCCTAGGCCTCATAAAAGCTACTTTTCCATAAATGTTAACGGTACTGGAATACCAGTACCAAAAATGTTTAAATCATTCTGGATTGCCATTCTATGCATATCCAAAAATGATACAATCAACATATATAATCTCCCCATTTATAGGGATATATTTCTGTTCCTGCTGTTTCTTTTCCCCTCCCACTTGGATTCTTCTGTTTTTTAAACATATTTTTCAGTATCAACCCATTTTTGCTTTAAAACAAACTGACAAACCTAACAGCATGATAGTCTTATAATTTTATATAAGGGAAACTTGAAGCTACTTTATATTGGATCAGATCACTGATCTATCCCATCCAGTATTATCACTCCAACAACTCTTCAGTCTACAGTTTCCTACTGAGCCCCCTGGCATCCATGTTAGTTTCCCATCCAAATTTCAAGCAAGTCCAAATCTGCTTTGTTGTTGTTGTTGTGTGTCTTCAAGCCCACTTATGGCAACCCAAACATTGTTTTCTTAGCAGAATTTGTTATTGTCTTCCTCTCAGGCAAAAGCATGACTTATCCATGGTCACCCAGCAGGTTTCTAAGGACGAGTGGGGATTCAAACCCTATCCCAGAGGCCTAGTCCAGCACTCAAAACCACAACACCCCAGTGGCGTTCTCAATTTTGCTTAGTTTCTGAAATCAGAAGACAATGGTGTATTCAGAGACAAATGCTGGTTATGGTGAAGGATTTTCCTGTGATGTTATATTCTCCTCTCAAAGGTTTGTTTTCTGACATGAGTTGAGCTGGAAATAAAGTTTTCCTATTCTGCTCTCTTGCTTGTATTGTGTTTTGTTTGTTGGACCTGCTTCTGATATCAAGATGGCCATTTTAAGGATGTACAGGTTCCATACCTGTAACGGTATTTCTTCGAGTGGTCATCTGCAAATACATACAAATGGGTTTTGTACTGCACCTGCACAGTGCTGCTCGGAAAACTTATAGAATCACTGGGCAAAGTTAACTTTGCAACTTTTTGGCGGTAGCTCCGCCCATCCCTTATAAGCCCCTGGCGTTCCCGCTTTTTCCCCAGTTCTGAAATTCACGCCGCGTGAGCAACATGAGAATGAGCCAATGAATAATAATAATAAAAAAAACTTTATTTATATACCGCCTTTCCAGGGTGATCAAAGCTGTTCACAACATGAAATATTCATTACAATACAGAGTAAAATACCATACCAATAAAATAGCATCTTAAAAAAATCATATCTAATCATGATCCAGCATCTAAAAGTAACTTTTATGAGGAGGTAGTTTTCTCAGGAAGAGTCAGGAGGGTATGCTAAACAGAAGAGATGTGTTTTCAAAGATTTTTTGAAGACGTCCAGGGTGGAACTAAGGCGAATCCCTTCCGGAAGTTTATTCCAGTAGTTTGGAGCAACCGCTGTGAAAGATGAAGAGCAGGACACTGAGGGGAGGATGGGCGGGATTTGTATGTATTCGCAGATGACCACTCGAAGAAACACCGTTATAGGTATGCAACCTGTCCTTCTTCTTCGTGGTCTTTGCAAATCATACAAATGGGTTGAGACTGACAAGCTTAGGTCAGCGGCGGAGGAAGTGTCATGAAACCCAAGCAAGGTTCAAATAAAAAATGAGTTTATTAATCACAATAAAGTTTTTTGAACCAAAAACTGTGTCAATCATTTTTGGTACCTCAATAAATAGCACTTAACCTGTGCAAGACATAAGGCACATAAATAACACATTAGGTCATGGTAAACCTGTTATTAGTACTTCAATAAATAGTACTTAAACTTGTGTTTGAAGACATAAAGCAGAAAACAACACATTAGGTCATGCAAGACCTATGTAAACCATGTGAATGCTGTAAACCCAGCCAATTTGGCCAAAAGGCATTCACCAACAGAATGTAGTACAAGGACATTCATTTCAGAACATGTAAAGAAATAGAAATGCAGTGCAATCAATATAACCCTGAAACCAACACTGCCCTTCCAAAGGCTGCATCCCATTTGGCCCTGGTGTCCAGCCTGTAATGCTTAATGAAAGTCAAGGGCTGGGACCAAACAGCAGCTTTACAGACATCCTCCAAGGGGACCCCCACCAAGAATGCGGAGGATGCCGCTACCGCCCTAGTGGCATGGGACCGAACCCTGGCCGGGAGAGGTTTGCCCAACAGTTCATAGCAGAGGTGGATGGTACCAGCCAGCCACTTCGAGAGTCTCTGTGCAGACACAGGCAGTCCCATCTTTGGTTCCTAGTAGCATTGAAAAAGTCTCTCGGAACGGCTTGAACTCGCAAGTTCTGTCCAAATAGAAGGCCAAAGCCCTCTGAACGTCCAAAGTGTGCAAACTCGTTCAACATCTGTGGTCGGGTTCGAGGCCAGGGTTGGCAACACAATGTCCTGACACATGTGAAAGGCAGACACCACCTTAGGCAGAAATGTAATGTCGGTGCAGAGGACAACCTTATCCTTATGAAACCTAAGGAAAGGCTGGTTCCTCTGTAAAGCAAAAAAGTTCGCCCACACGGCGGGAAGAGGTGATGGCCACAAGGAAAGTAGTCTTCCAAGTCAAGAGTCTCAAGTTCGTTGTGGCCATGGGTTCGAAGGGCTTGGATGGCAGAGCAGACAGAACAGCATCCAGGCTCCAACCTGGTGCCAGTACCGAGACCGGAGGGAGGGTGAAGGTTGAAACAACCTTTCAGGAAACTCTTCACAAGAGGGTCCCTGAAAAAAGAAGGTTTGCCATCAAACTGAAAATGAGAACAGGTGGCAGAGAGGTAACACTTGATGGATGTGAGGCACAGCCCTGAATCCAAAAGTGTCATCAGGAATTCCAGCACCACTTGAGTTGTCACCTGGGCTGGAGAAAGGCCTCTCTCGGAGAGGAACAGAAGAAACCTTTTCCACTTGAAGGCATAGGATTTCTGGTTCACCAGTTTCTGGGCAGCCAAAATCACCGTCTGTACCGAGGGAGGCAGTGAGGCTAGGGACGGAGGCTCCAAGCTACCATCAGCAATTCTCGATGTCTGGATGACGAACCCGGTCATTCTGAAGGGTGAGGAGGTTGGGACGGAACTTGAGATGGAGGAAGTGTCTCCTGGAGAGGTGGAGCACGGACGGGAACCACGGCTGTCTCGGCCACCAGGGAATGATGAGGATGGCGTTGGAGCGGTCTGCAGTCATCTTGGACACCACCCTGGTGATCAGAGGGTACAGCATCTCTCCTGACCAAGCGAAGGCGAACGCGTCTCTGAGGGAGTTCTTGTTGTGTGCCCGGGAGCAGAACTGGGGACAGTGGCTGTTGCGAGCAGTCGGGAAGATGTCAATCCGGGGAGTTCCCCACCGACTGAAGAGGTCACAGACTGTCTCGGGATGGAGCCTCCACTCGTGGCAGACGGTGGAAGACCTGCTGAGCTGGTCAGTCAAGTCGTTCTCCTCTCCTGGCAAGTGGACTGCTTGGAGGATACTCCCTCTGGGGATGCACCAGTCCCAGATCCGGAGTGTGATGTCCAGTAAGGTTTGAGACCTGGTGCCGCCTTGTTTGTTTAGGTAGTACATGACAGTGGTGTCTGTCAACAGCAGCACTACCTTTTCCAAGAGGCTCATTTTGAACGCTCCCAAGGCCTTTTCCACCACCAACATCTCGAGAGCATTGATGTGGAGAGACTGTTCGTCCAGAGACCACTTGTCCTTGATGAGGAGTCCTGACATGTGGGCACCCCAACCTTACATGGAAGCGTCCATGGTCAGGGTGACCTGCAGCTGAGGAGATGAAAAAGGCATGCTGACGCAGACGTTGTGTGAGTCGGGCCACCAATGTAGGGAGTGGGCAACTGGTCGCGGGATGGTGAGCCACTTGGATGGCGAGTCCATCATGGGGTCGAACGGCAACAGGAACCAGGACTGGAAGGGTCGAAGACGAAGCCTGGCCCACAGGTTCATGAACGTTGTCGAAGCCATGTGTCCTAGGGCTACCTGGACATCCCTGGCCCTCACCCGCCTGTGCGCCAGGCAGACCCTGACGGAGGAACAGAGAGCGAGGGAATGGTCCTGAGGGAGATAGGCGACGCAATCTTTGGAGTCGAGGATGGTGCCTATAAACTTGATCCGTCTGGACAGAGTGAGATGGGACTTCTCCAGATTCACTACGAGACCGAGGGATGCCAGGAGTGACAAGGTGAACTCAACATCTCTTTGGAGCTCTTCCACAGAGGGGGCTGCAAGGAGCCAATTGTCCAGGTAGGGGAAGACCCTGGAGCCCTGCTGGTGGAGGTATGCCACGACCAGAACTATGCACTTGGTGAAGACCCTTGGAGCTGTGGAGAGGCCGAAGGTTAGGACATTGTAATGGTACATGTCAGGACCGACGGCGAAAGCCAGGAACCTTCAGTGACTCTGTCAAATTCCAACATGGAAGTAAGCATCCTTCAAGTCGATTGTTGCAAACCACAGGCATTGATGCAATAAGGGCAGGATGAAAGCAAGAGTTACCATACGGAACCAGCATTAAGGGACCTTAGATCTAGGATCAGTCTTATGCCCCTGTCGGCCTTGGGCACCGTAAAGTATCTGGAAAACAAACATCTAGGGGCCTCATCAAAGTCAATGGGTGAGATGGCGCCCTTAGCCAAAAGAGTGCATACTTTGTCGAGAAGGGTGTCCAAGGGAATGGTGGGAACAACAGCTCCAGTTGGAGGGAGCTCTTCGAACTCAAGGACATATCCCCTACAGACAATGTCCAAGACATTGTTATAGAAGGGCCTAAGTCTGTCAAGGAAGGAGGAGGGCGGGAGGACGGAGCACGCAGGAACCCTTCAGGACCTCTTCTTTCCCTGGTCGGTATCCTGACGGGGGGTTTTACGGTACCAAGCAGGGGCCTGGCTTTGGCCAGAAGAGGAGGAAGACTGGGAAGTGTAGCGCTGTCTCTGGTGCTCCTGTTGCTGCTACGGGCAATCTTGCTAGAAAGACCGCTGCTCTTGGCCCTGCCATTGCCAGTGGTGCTTTTTAAAGGGGTCTGGGAAAGAGTGGACATATCGTGCTTCCTGGCCGCCGCCTTCATTCGGTACTTATAGTTGAGACGTTTGTCGGTCTCCTTATTAAATAAGTCTGAATTGTCGAAGGCCATGTCCTCAATGGTTGACTTGGCACTCGGGATCAAGTCGGAGGAGTGGAGCCAGGCATGTCTTCTGAGGGTGATGGAAGCCGCCATAGATTTCGCCGAACAGTCTGTGGAGTGGGAGGCCAAGGTGATGAGCCAGCCCCCAATGAAGTGGGCTTCATCCTTAATTTCTGTGAGGATGCGGTGGCAGTCCTCTGGGACATCAGGGATGATGGGCAAAATTTTCTCCATGAGGCACTGAATGTAGGCACCCCTGCACGCATTGTAATTGGCCACTTTCAGGCCCAGCACCGAAGCAGAATAGGCCTTCTTGGCAAGGCCGTCCACCTTTTTGGCCTCGTGGTCGGCCGGCGAAGTCGACATCTTAGGGGTGAATGCTTGCTGGGAACCCTCGACGATCGCTGAATTCTGTTTCAGGTGCGAAGAATGCCAAGAGCATTGGGAAGGCGAGAACCTGTATAGGGATTCTTTCTTCCTCGAAGATGGAGCCAAGGAAGCTGGAGCATCCCAGGAACGCTTGGCAATGTTCTCCAAAGATGGCAATAGTGGTATCAAAGGAGGTGTTGGGACCTTGCCATGGATCCTCTTTTCCACTGCATCCTTAGCCTCATCTTCCACATGTGAAAGCTGGAGCTCAAGGGAATTAGCCATTTTAATGACATGTTCCAAGAATGTGCGTACATCATCAGTTGGGGATGAAGCACCCAGTTGGAACAGTTCCTGAGGGGACTGTGGGGGCACCTCATTGGAGGAACACAAGCCAATATGAGAGGCACTGGAGCCTTCAGCATCGGAATCAGAGTCGGTATTGATGACCACCTGAGTTGAAGAGTGGCACACCTGGGTGGCAGTCAGAACCGGTGGAAGGGGCCTAGAAGTCATCGCCAGGACCCGATCCGTTGGTGGAGTGGTGGCCCCGTGCATTGGAGGAGGAGGAGTCCTGAGCATTGGTGATCCAGTGGATCGCATTGGTGGTCCCTTGGAAAGAGTCGAGGGTATTGGAGGCACAGTGGTTCTCGGAGCCAGACAACTGCGGGCCGCATCGCGACTGACAGCGACAAAGTATCTGTCTGTCTCACTGTCGTAGTAGTAATCTGAATCTTCCCGATGATGGACCTCGGCTTGATGGACCTGGACCCGAGGGAAGGGCGTTGGAGAATGACAACAAGGTGACCGAGTGGTAGAGCCGTCATGATCGTCGGAGGGCTGATGGAAATCCAATGTAGGAGGCAAAGTAGAAGCCGGAACCAAAGCTGGTACCAAGGTGGCCCTAGGGGAGCCGATGACGGAGGGTACCGACTTGACCAATGTAGGTCTCGAAGGCAAGGCAAGGTCCTTGGAAGAGGACCAAGGAGTGTCCGATGTCTCCCGATGGGCTTTCTTTCGGGACGAGCTCTCGGCCGTCTCGGAGCGGGCCTTCTTATGGGAAGAAGCATCAGCCGGAGCCGAAGGTTTGGTCTTCTTCACTGAGCCCTGAGGAGAACCATCTCCTGCATCTGAGGGCCTGTGCCTCTTCTTAAGAGGAGGAGTTCGAGCTCAAACCCACTTGAGGGCTCACCTCCTGGGCCGCAACCTTCCTGGAGCTCAAATCATTGATCTTAGCCTTGTCTTTTTTGGAAGACTTCGGCTTGGAACTCAGCTGGCATGCTCCATCAGACTCTACACCCTTGGAAGGGCTGATGACAGTGGCACTTGGCTCAGTCATGGAGCTCTGGGCCACGGTGGCACTGGGTCAGTTCTGGAGCTCTGGGCCACGGAACCAGCAATGGCTGGTGTTGATTCCGAAGCCATGGGTGCCGAAGCAGCCCAAACGGCTGGTTGAGGCTTGAAGATTCCTTGGTAGATCGCAGCCATCAAACAGGAGTCGTGGTTTTTCCTGGCCTGTGTGGTCAGGGATTTACACAGGGCACAAGCCTTGGAGTTATGGGTGTTGTCAAGGCACAGAAGACAGGAGGAGTGGGGATCTTGTGCTGGGATTTTACCCCCATAGACATTGCATTTCTTAAACGGTGCTGGAGACATTGTGGTGCCGAATCAGAATCCAAAAGTCAAAGGACGCACCAAATGGTCAACAAGACAGTGGGGGGGGGGGGGGCGGAGTCAGAACAAGAATTGTCAAAAACGGTCCAAGTCAAAAGTCCAGTGAACAAGCAAGAGAAGCAGAAGCGAAGTTCCCCAAGCAGCTAACGTGGCAGAAAGAAGGAACTGGGGAAAGAGTGGGAATGCAAGGGGCTTATAAGGGATGGGCAGAGCTACCGCCAAAAAGTTGCAAAGTAAACTTTGCCCAGTGATTCTAGAAGTTTTCTGAGCAGCACTGCGCAGGCGCAGTACAACCCATTTGTATGATTCGCAGAGACCACGAAGAAGAAATGGCTATTACCTCCTTGGACCAAGACAGCTGTTTCTAGGTATTTTGCCACATGTTCTATGGTTCCTGCAGATCTTTTAATTCTACATTCTCAATACTGGCTTCAGAATGTGAAGTTTTAACGTTTTTGTGGCGGGAAACCAGGGGGAGGGAGAAGAAACCCACAGCCATTCTGAACCTAAGGTCAAAAGCCAAAAAACTGAAAGGAACTTTAAAAAACAAAAACAAGGATCTCACTCTGCAAATTAATTTCATGCTTAGGTGGCCTGTGGATTTTGGCATATTTGGTGGTTGCAGTTATACCTAATCCTCAACAAACCTCTTGTTCACTCTTGGTAGGCCAGACCTTGAACTGAAATGGTTCAAGGCCAAGGAAAAGTGGCTCAGTCCAAGCTAAAATAAATTGGAAACACTGCTTCAAATGTGCAGAAGGGTAAGAGAAATTGCTTTGTCTTTGTCAGCCAACAAAAGCATACATATATATACAGACAGAACTTTAGGATCATCAAACTGTTTTTCCCTTCTCTGCATCAGGCAGAAATGCCACAAGTCAGGAAGACTGATCCAACTAAATTAACCAGTTGTCAATTCATTTTGTCTTTTTATTCTGCTTCCAACATCATCATCTTTTTAAAAAACAAACAGTAAAATACTTCCTGGGGAAAGACTGCAGAGTGAAGACATACAGAGTGTTAACCATAAAAAAAGAAATGGAGACACACAGGTCCTTGAAGTCACACATTTATGAATGATTGATCCTGTAATTTCTTCTCAATTATTCTCCAAATACTGAGATTTTACCAAGCACCACTGAGGCATTTTCCAATGGGAGTTTGGTCCAGAGGTAATCCTTTCCCTTCCTCCAAAAAATGTTCTACCTAGGACCACACACACATACAAATAGGCACTTCTCTTCTGATACACTGTGGGACACTAGAGCATTGTGCACCACAAACTGAAAAGCAGGCATGACGCAAGTGTGGGAATATTAATTCATTCTCTGTCAAATCCTACATTTTGCACAGTAACAATAGACATTCTGGGCGGAAAGTACTGGGAACAGCCAGAACTGACCACAGGACTCTGGGCATTAACAAGGTGGAGACAATATTTAAAAATTTCAGGTTGATTATATTTAGTGTCATAAAACCATAATAATGTACACCAGACATCTAAAGTAACTTCATCTATTTAAAATACCATGGAATGTTTTAAACCCAGTTGTAAGACTTCTAAAAATACCCACTTTCAATTAAAATCAATACACACAGCACTGAGCCTCAGGCCTCCCTCCAAAAAACACTAGCAAGAACAACAATAAAGAGCAGGGAAAGATGTTTATAGGTCTCTCAGGCACACCAAACAGAGGTCTTGCAGGGCTAAACAGTAAAGTCATGATTCTTGGTTATAATCCAGTTTGCTGCTCTACAGTTCCTTTCAATGTAACACAAATGCTGAGCAGGCAGCAATAAAACCTATCTTCCAAACTGTGTTGCTTCAAGGCTGCCTGTATATTAAAAGGAATTAAAATCCTTCAAGTGTTTCTATTTTTTAATAGCCAAATATTGTTTGTTTTGGACAAGAAATTAGGTTCCCACAAAACAGGATTTCCAAGTCTACATGTTGATTGTGGGGGGCAGGAGGTGTCATTTTTTCCACTTCTGTTTTGGGATTTTTTTCTTAAACCTCTTCTCCTGCTTGTGTTCTGTCATGCCTTCTGATTTTCTCTTCTTGTCACTGAGGAAGAACAAGACAGGTCACAAAGTAATAAATGTATCCCTTGGAGCTCTAATGTTACCTAAAACAGAATATTTTTAAAACAAATTTCTGTAGAAGGTACACCCAAGATTTTGAACCCAGAAAAGCTGAAGTGCAACATGTACATTTATCTTTCACCAAAAGTGGTCCAGCTCTGCATTATCTAAGTGGAAACCTGCTGGGATCCACATTCCAGCAGTGACCATGGCAAAAGGAAAAAAACCACGTTTGTGGCCAGTGCCTAAAGCGGACAGAATTACAAGTGCCACTCTTTCTTCTATTTACTATGCAAAACATTTGTATACAGGCATCCTCCTTCCTCAACCTGTCAAGGGTTATTCCTGCCTCTGCTTTATAGTTCAGGGACAAATTGGGAAGGAACTAATAATATCCATAACCTGGAAGGGTGCCAGTTTTGCAGACGGAAGGGGGATGCTTTTATAAGAATCTGGGGGCCAAGGGAATTACCATAATGTGTCTTGAGAATGTGTTTTTCTGTATTTTGCTGTGTGGCCAACCTAGCTACACCATGTTTTCTGCTTATGGCGAGTACTGAGAGGGGCAAGGATCTATTGTAGGACTGTAAAGCCTTGTGCTAACTGCTAGATACCATAATCTTTGGATGTGTTGGACAGAGAGGCTAGGAGAGAAACTTTGCGAAATGTGTGCCACTGAACTCACCTTTTCAGGCTAACAATGGAAGCATTTTCTCCTGCTTTGGTCAGCACCTCATTCCATTCTTCATCATCACCTCGGATTACATATCTGAGAGAAAAGGGGTGTTTTTAAAACCCATCTTAGCACAAAGTCAACTGGTGAGAAACTAACCTACAGTGAAGCAAGGATGTGAACTACAAAACTAGTGATTGTACAGGAAATAGATATAGACAAGGAAAGAAGGATTCAGCTTATGTTTTGTTGAAAATTATTCTTGCTATCTAAAAGTCTGAACCTGGACTTTATTACTGAAACAGGTGCGTTACAGAACGCCCCTTTGGGGCGGCCTGTAGGTGCGCCTTTCCCCGCCGGATCGGGGCCTCAGTGGCCAGAATGGCAGCCACTGAGGCCCCGATCTGCCACTTTCTGGGCCGCGGGGAAGCGGCAAAAGGCCCCTTCCCAGCAGCCTGGAAAGGGGTGTCCTTGGGGTTTCAAGCCCCAAGGACACCCCAACAGCAGCGGGGACTCTCAGAATGGGGCCACTCGGCCCCTTTCTGATTTGCGTTGCTGGTGCAGCCTTCACACGGCTGCACCAGCGACGCAAACCAGGAAGGAGCTCTGTTTCGGAGCTCCTTCCTGCTCCGCCGAAAGGGCGCATTAAGCGCCCTCGCACGGAGCGATGGCATCACATCCACGCCGCCTCATTTGGAGGCGGCGCGTTCGTGACGCCATCATGGCGGCCCCCATGTAGATGGGGCGCCGCCATCTTGTATGGACTCAGTCTGTACAAGGGTTACAGGCGTCCAGAAGCGACGCCCCTTTTTAACCCTAGTACGGACTGAGTCCGTAGTTTAAGGCCCGTCTGTAACGGGCCACAGTGACACTATATAAATAGCACAGGAAGACAAAATCACTCCATTCAATCTGCCCACTGATTCTGCATCAGTTCTAGAAGCTGGGTAAAGTATGTCAGATCTAACTCTTAATGAAGGGAATCTTTGGCCTCCTAGCCGAATCCAGTTTACAAAAGTTGTCCATCCAGTTTGCCAGAGGTACTGGGGAAAACCCTAGCTCCTGGTGCCAGGACAGACCAGCCCATACTGTCAGCCATCCCAGGCAGGAAGTCTAGAACCACAAGGGTGGTGGTGGCGGCAGCATGTAGCCCATGGATTACATGTTCTATCCACCCCAGGTTAGTTGGACAGAAATAATTCAGAGAGAAAAAGACAGCACATTTCTGTGGCCTGCTTTTGCTCTTTTTTTTTTAACTAGTTAATATCATAGAAATGGGAAACAGAGAAGTGGAAATTTTCCTATTCTGTCAGGCTTTTAGGCACTGACTGTTATGAGCTTTTAATGGCATGGCATTTGTTGATTTTTATAGGCTATCATTTATTGAATTTTAAATGGTTGGCAAATGCAATCTCAGAGCCACTGGCAATAATCTTTGAGAACTCCTGGAGAACAGGAGAAGTCCCAACAGACTGGAGGAGGGCAAACTTCCCCATCTTCAAAAAGGGGAAAAAAGAGAATCCCAACAACTATCGTCCAGTTAGTCTGACATCAATACCAGGAAAGATTCTAGAACAGCTCATTAAACAGAGAGTATATGAACATTTAGAAAGGAATGCCATAGTCACTAAAAGTCAACATGGGTTTCTCAAAAACATGTCATGCCAGACTAATCTGATCTTTTTTTGATAAAATTACCAAATTGGTAGATGAAGGGAAAGCGGTAGACATAGCATATCTTGTTTCAGTAAGGCTTTTGACAAACTCCCCCATGATATTCTTACAAACAAGATAATAAAATGTGGCCTAGACAATACAACCATTAGGTGGATTAGTAACTGGTTGACTGATCAAACCCAAAGGATGCTCAGCAATGGCTCCTCTTCATCTTGGAGAAAAGTGACCAGTGGGGTGCCACAGGGTTCTGATCTGGGCTCAATGCTATTCAACATCTTTATTAATGACTTGGATGAAAGAATAGGAGGCATGCTTATCAAATTTGCAGATGACACCAAATTAGGAGGAATAGTTAAAACCCCAGAAGAAAGGAAGAAAATTAAAATGACTCGAATAGATTAGAAAGCTGAGTCAAGGCTAACAAAATCAATTCCAACACCAAGAAATGTAAGGTATTGCATTTAGGACAAAAAATGAAATGCATATATATAGGATGGGGGGACACCTGGCTTAATGAGTATGTGTGAAAGGGATCTAGGGCGCGTTACAGACCGCCCAGAAGGGGCAGTCTCGCGCCGCCGCCGATTGCAGCGTCTGGGAACCGCAGCAGCCAAACGGCGTGGTTCCCAGACGCTGCAAAGAAGGAGCGTGAAAATCGCACTCCTTCCTGCGCCCCAGAAGAGACACTGCAAGTGCCAAAGCGTGCATTTGCGGCGTCATTTATGGGGCGCGACGTGTGGACGCAGCGCGTCTGCTATGTTAAAATGGCGGCGGCCGTGTGGAACGGCTGCCGCCATTTCGTACAG
This sequence comes from Sceloporus undulatus, assembly GCF_019175285.1. Taxonomy (NCBI): domain Eukaryota; kingdom Metazoa; phylum Chordata; class Lepidosauria; order Squamata; family Phrynosomatidae; genus Sceloporus; species Sceloporus undulatus. Next base: position 296,560,820 of record NC_056522.1, on the reverse strand, counting down.
ACTGAGTCCGTCCTAGGATGCCCGTCTGTAATGGGCCTAGGAGTCCTTGTAGATCACAAATTGAACATGAATGAACAGTGTGATGTGGCAGCTAAAAAGGCCAATATGATTCTAGGCTGCATCAACAGAAGTATAGTGTCTAGATCAAGGGAAGTATCTGCTCTGGTCATGCCTCACTTAGAATACTATGTCCAGTTCTGGGCACCACAATTCAAAAAGAACATTGAGAAGCTGAAGCGTGTCAACAAAAATGGTGAAGGGTCTGGAAACCATGCCCTATGAGGAAAAACTTAGGGAGTTGGGTATGTTTAGCCTGGAGAAGAGATGTTTAAGAGGTGTAATGATAACCCTGTTTAAGTATTTGAAAGGGTGTCATATTGAGGATGGAGCAAGCTTGTTTTGTGCTGCTGCAGAGAATGGGACCCAGAACAATGGATGCAAGCTACAGGAAAACAGATTCCATCTAAACATTAGGAGGAATTTCCTGACAGTGAGAGCTGATCGATGGTAGAACACACTCCCTTGTTCAGCCATGAAAACTCATTAGGTGATACTGAGCAAGTCACACTCTCTTTGCCTCTGAGGAAGGTAAAGGCAAACCCACTCTGAACAAGTCTTGCCAAAAAAAACCCAAGACAGAGTCACTTTAAGATCACCATAAATTGGAAATGACTTGAAGGCACATAATCAAAAGATTTAATCATGTTTTTGTATGTTTTTAATCTGTGTTGTTGTTGTGTGCCTTCAAGTCATTTTTGACTTATGGTGATCCTAAAATGAACCTATCATGGGGTTTTCTTGGCAAGATTTGTTCAAAGGAAATTTGCCATTGCCTTTCCCTGAGTGGGGAATCTAACCCTGGCCTCCAGGTTTGCAGTTCAGCACTCAAAACACTATGCCACACTTGTTCTTTTACAGGCTTTAATCATTTGTAAGATGCCTTCAGTCTAATTATTGGGGAAAAGATAGAATATTAATGAACAACATCTATTTTACATTCTTCATCTTACATTGTGAAGTTTCCTTCTATCACAGTGTTCAGTACTGAGCAGCAAAAACTTTCAGAATTTAACTACTTAAATTGTTTTAACTATGCTGACATAAAAACATCCGTATACGAAAGGCTGGTGATCACAGGGTATCATTTTAGGCTGGTACCCAAACTTTATTTGCTGAGTTAATGAGTTTCCAGAATCTGACAATAATTCCCATCAATTTTATAGCAGGAGTTAAAATGGAACCAGAAGACACAGATATCCAATAAATGCATTGGGCTCATGCATCTTCCTGGTGACCTTGGAAAGGGAATAACCATTTTATGTAATTTAATGTACTGTGCAGACTTCACTGAAAACACTACAACTGCCTGCCTGCACCTTAGAAAGCCACCAGGGAACTAGCAAACCTCTTCAAACAAAGCCTTACTTCTCATTTGTAGCAATACAATACAAAATGGCCCTCTCCCCAGAAATCCTGTTCTGGAAAGGGTGACAGGACTTTGAGCACATTCCCTTTTTAATTTCTGAAGGAACTACTAATGGAAGTTGGCAAAACATCAAAGTCTGTCCTGAATGGCTTCAAGTCTACTAGGCTCATTTAATAGAGCCATTCATTTTCTTAAACAAAGGAAAGTGATCTCTATGGTGTCAAACTGCTTTGGCCAGCATAATGGATGAAGTCCTGCCATTCACAACTCCTACAGGCAGCCATCTCATGTGAAAGGAACTCAGGATTAAAATGTTTTTAAATTAATTTAGCATTTTAATCTTGTGATTTATTTTAATTATGTTTTAACAATGTTATTTTCTTTAATAAAACCCACTGTACCTGTTTTAGTCTAGTTAACCTTCTTGGGCCCCAAATAAAAGACGATTGCAGGCCCTACTAGCATCCTTGCATTTTAAGTTTACGCATAATGCTGTGATCAAACATACTGTATCAGGTCAACTTTGACAGAGGGAGTGGGTTTATTTACTGCAAGGGCTGGCAAAGATATTGCTGAGGGAGAACAAAAGTAGGAGAGCAGAAATGAAGGGTGAGAGCTTACTGTGAAAGGTCGATGTCTTTCAGCTTCCCAATATCTTGATTGTGTTTTTCCTGAAATTCTTTTGCTGCTTCTTCCTGCCATCATAAAAAGCAATTTTTGTAAGTAAAGGATACAAACTACTTTTTTAAAAAAACCTCACAGCTTTCAAACCAAACACATAAATTTGTACCAGCCAAAAGCTAGTTGACTGCACAAGTCTGAAGGGAAATTTGCTTCTTGATGTATTTCCTACAACACAGAACACTTTTTTGGACTACAATTCCCATAGAAAATCTTTATGCACTATCTTTAGAACATGGAAGTTATTTGTGGCACTAAACCTGCCACCATCCCAAATCTTTGTGGCTTGCAGCTAAATTAGCAGAGATTCTGGAAGTTTTATTCCTAAAAGTAACATCTCCAAGCTCTGTACTTTACGTTAATTGGAATGTGACAGTTCTCCAAGAACACTGTTTCACTGTAACACAACAAATTCTGTAGCATCTGGTCAGCTGGAAATTCCTTGGTATAACATGGAGAAAAACAAGTTACTGAAATGATTTTGCAAAAGAGCATAAGAATTGCTCTTTGGGCTAGGCAGAAGTTCCTGCTAGTCCAGCATTTTATTTCTGAGGACAAGCAATCCAGTGCTGGTCTGGGTGCGCACACACGGTGTATGAAGCTAACAGCCTTAGCTTTTGTTTGCTCTCCAAAGTCTTGTATTTAAATATGAACTGCTTCTGTCTGTGGTAGTTTCATAGGAAGAGCCTTAGTGACAGTGGTTAAATGCCTGTACTGCAGCCAGTCACTAACAAACCATAAGGTTGCGAATTCAATCCTAGCCCAAGGGCTCAAACTTGACTCAGGCTTGTATCCTTCTGTAAGGTTGCTAAAATAAGTAACCAGATTGTTGGGGGCAATTAGCTTACACTTTGTAAACTGCTTAGGGAGTGCTTAAGTGCACTGATAAGCAGTACAGAAATGTACTTACTACTGCTATTGCAACAGTAGTATTGTGAAGAAGTAAGATTCTATACCTCATGGTGGGGACTGATAAGTCACTGTTCAGTGTGGGCAGACACTGCTAGCTATCCTATTGTATATTAGCAGACATTCATGCTTTATATGATTAGATAGCTGTAATTTGTGATTTAAACTGGGTGTTTTTATGTAAATTCTTAGTTGTTCTTGGGTTCCTTTGGGGAAGACAGATGCATAAAACTGCATGAAAGAACAGAAGAATTAATCATTCTTTTCTTTCTTCTCCCACCACACTCTTCATTAATGCACGTTCGTACACACACCAGTCCCCTTGCCCACTTCTTCAGCTATCCTCCCTGTCCAAAACTAAGAAGGGTTCCCTTTTTCAGGGGTAAATATCTCTGATCAGGGCATATCTCTGATCTGATGCTAATTGAGATAAGCTGCTCCCTTCCTCTCAACATTTGGAAATTGCTGTAGATTCTCCTTGGCCCAGTGTTGAAAGCTAACTAGTATTTGGAACTTTCGTATAGAGAATGCAATTACCAAATCTTCATTTAAAGATTTCAGAGTTGGCTCCATCACAACTTCTTTTGTTGCTGCCATCTGCTCCTCCACAGCCTTTTCCTGGATAGCACTGAATAACTAAGGGGAAAAAAACTGATGAATGATGGAAATGACCACTTCACTCCCTCAACAGTACAATGCTTGAATAATATACTGATCAATCACTATGAATTCCTATAGTGGTCCTAACCACCCTTATTTCCTGCTCATAATGACAATATAGTAACATCCTTTTCGCAAACACTTTAGAACACTAAAATAGGAAAAACTTGATACAGAAGACAAATAGCGTTAAAATTATTACTTTATCTTCATGTAGTAACCCCTTATTGTTGTTGTTGTTATGTGCCTTTATTTCCGACTTATGACAACCCTAAGGCAAATTTATCACAGGGATTTCTTGGCAAGATTTGTTGAGAGGAGTTTGCCTTTGCTTTCCTTTGAGGCTGAGAGAGTGTGATTTTCTCAAAGTCACCAGGCAGGCTTCCATGGCTGAGCAGGGATTCAAATCCTGGTCTTCAGTCATAGTCCAATGCTCAAACTAATAGACCACACTGGTGCTATCCTATATAATAACAGCTATTCAAAAACAGAGGCAAAATCCACTTGCTTATATGAGGGTGGTGCTGTCAGATCGGGGGAAACCTAAAATATTCAGGCATCCTGAAGAAGGCACAGCTGAAACCCTGTATTGCGGTGCTCCACAATGTAACTTTTTGAACTGGAGTACAGAACACTCCAAGCAAAAAATTCCAATATACATTGCTCATTGCTGTGCAACTTTTAAGAATAAACACACACACATGAGGCTTTACATATCAAAATACATGCTGAGCATCCCTACTCTGGAAATCCAAAATCCAAAAACTTCCAAAACCCATTTTTTTTCCTGCTAGCTGCTTGCTTCCACCTTCAAGCTAATAATGCTGGTGCTCCTGCTCATTTATCTGTCAGATCCTCAGTCTCTCCAGCCTCCCTTCCTATCATCTGTGTTCTCAAATTTTACTTCCCCAGACTATTTTTCTCACTGGCCACAGATGTACAAGGTAGAAAAGCAGCTGGGAAAGAAACAATTCTGAGAATATACCCACAAGGAAGAAAACAGGTTAATCAGCTTCTTCCTACACACACATCTGGTGCCATTCATTTAAAAAAAAGTTAGGTGAGACTTACACTTAATGATCATCATCACGTGTTGTTAATTGTATCTGCTTGCCTGAGAACCATCCTAACAGAACTAAAAGTGCAGCATTAAGATATTCAAAGGAAACTTTCTGAAGATATAGCTCTACAACAAACTTCTGAAGAGAGTCCTGCTATACAAAATCTTGACCTTACACTGTTATAGCCTAAGATCCATCTTTCTAAACACAACCTCAAAATGACATTTACCTGAACAACCTTGCGGATGGTTCTGTTAAAGAGGCCCATCAACTGGCCACTAGGCAACTCTATCTCTTTTTCCAACAGATCCACTGATTTATGCTGGAGACCAATCCCAAGGAGGAGAGCCTGAAGGGACAGAGCAGAAGTGTCAACACTTTCATGTAACAGAAGAAGAACTCTGAAAGTTAGGCAGGGAATATGGGGACTATTCTCTAGTACCTTGTTACATCAATTTTTCACCCATTCTTTAAAAAAATACTTTCAAACTAAATGCAGGAGTGCATAACAGCAAGATCAAGTTTTACAATTTTATTGGTTCAAGAGAGTTCACACTACATTACTGTATATACTCATGTATAAGTCTAGACATTTTAGTCAAAAAATTGACACCAAAAACTTGTGTCGACTTATCCAAGGGTCAATGTAAGTCCTGTACTCTTTATATAAAGGAGCCATCCTCTTTCTCTAAATAGAGTGGTAAAAGGTGAGAGCTTAAGCCATCCTGGGAGCATGAATAAGAAGCATGGATCCCATCTACTCTCTCATGCATCTAGCCTTTAGGATAAGCACAAATTGTGGCACTGTGGGATATGGGAATAGGATTGTGGCATATGGGAATGTATGTTTTAATCTTGTTAACTGGTTGTGTTGCACAGAGGGGCGGGATAAAAATAAATTATTATTATTATTATTATTATTATTACTACTACTACTGCTACTACTACTACTATACAGTTATGCCTGCCAGAATTTTATAAATTATTTGGCATCATTTTCCTTTGCACCATCCTTTAGATCCTTTGCTATATGCCCCTAAGGTTTTACCTTTGACTTATCCACGGGTCACATCAAAATCCATAATTTTGGCCCCAAAACCTGCCCTTGACTTATACTTGAGTTCAACTTATAGTTGAGTATATACAGTAGTTGTTTTAAAACTGTAATAAAAAAAATTAACATTTTTTTAAACTGACTTCTCTTATTTCCCTTAACCAGTTCCCTTATTCTTGCTGTGCACACAATACACTCTCTTCACTGTGAAACCCAGACCTTCTTAACTTTTCTTTGATCAAAACTTTGGCTATCAAATTAGATTAAGGAATGTTGGAGTGCATTCCTGCCTGTGACACCTCCACAGTTCATGATCTTTCTCCCACCACAGATCTGCACCCTTTTTGCTATACTCCTACTAATACATCTTCTTTTGTGCTCTTTATATATCCTCCCTTTTCTTCCTTTTACCTTCTTTCAGCTCTGTGCTAATTCCAATCTGTTTTTCCTCACTGTGGTAGGGCTACATGAGGCTCTCATTCTTCCAGCAAGTTTACACACAGAGTATCAGATATTGGTAAGCTATGCAGCATAGCTAGCTGGCTTCCAGAAACTAAAGCAGACTGATAACATTTTCATTCCCCTTCAACCTAAGTGTCTGCGTTAAGTTTTACATTCTTCCATCTTTGATTCATTACTATTCAGAAACCATGTGAGCCACAAAGATTACCGCAGGGGCAAAAGAGATCTTCAGAAAATGAGCATTTGCTATTTCCCGATTAAATAGTAACCCACTTGTAGGGATTATCTTGTTCAAATGCGCTATTTTGCAGAAAATTGTTCCATTAAATCAGTAGTCTTTAAGGGCTTTTGGACTTCAGCTCCCAGAAGTCTCAGCCATGTTGGCCAATAGTCTGGGATTCTGGGAGCTGAAGTCCAAAATCCTTTGAAGAGCACCACTTGGGAACCACTGTGTTAAATAATGAGCAGTTGTCTGGACAATGGTTTCATGTCAAGTACAGATCTGAAGCTAAGTCCTGCCCTGGTAAGTTTCTGATTAAAAGGCCAGCTAGGAACTCCATGCATGCCACTGAGCTTTGTAGAAGGCCAGTAAGATAGAAGTGTAACCAAGATGTGAAAGTTAATGAACCACACAACAAGTTAAAATTATTGTAACAGTGAACCAGAAGACATCACTAATGAAAGCACAGTATCTGCTGAAGGTCCACAGGCTGGCTATCAAATTAGATGAATACAATAAACAGAAGAAAAACATATGGTACCTACAGATTGCGTGGCAGAAAGAGTCATATCCCCAAGTTGTTTGAGAAAGTACATCTTAGCTATAGTTGGGATCATGTCCATAATCAAGTGATAGTCCACCATGTTCCGTGAGTACATCTCCAGCCTCTTCAGGTCATATGGGGTAAAAACAGCTTCTAATTCATTACGACTGATTGCTGCCCATACCATCCATTGTTTCAGAAAGGGAAAAGAAAAAGAGAAATTAAATTTCCTTTCTAGATGAGGATAACTGAAGCTTGGTTTGTCTAGCAGCTCATATTATCTATGGTATGTATAATATTTACCTGGCTCAGGACTATGTAAGAGATGCAGAGAATCAAGAAGAATGTGCAAGGTTAATGCCACAGAGGCACTTCAATACGGGATGCTATTTATAACTTGACACAGATGTTAAAGATGCACAAGACTTTGAATAATCACTTGGAAATCAAGTGTATTGTTTCTGACAAACAAAGCTTATGTGAAAAGGATGTGAGTTCAATTGTAAGAACAGCTTCTAAAGGGTATCACTGGTACCAAGTTTTATTCATTTTAAAACAGAATAAAAAGAGACTCAGACACAGCGAGGGGGAAAGTGGAAGGGAAGAGGAAACAAAAGATATGCAAAGAGAAAAACAGGCAAGCCTGGTTCAGTATGCTAAAAGTGGGTTCTAGCTCTGAAACAGTGTGCCTAAAAATAAAGGTGGAGAAAGGTTGGCCTTCCAGATGTTTTTGGATTACAGTTCCCACAGTCTTGTGGCATGTTGCTGATGGGAGCTGAAGTCCAGAATGTTTGGATTTGGCTCACCAAATCTCACATAGAAAAACAAGAATATGATACCTAAAAAGACTTATTGGATACAAATACTTCTAGGCTTTCACTGAGTCTTTTCACTTTTACAAAATATTCTACCTATGAGTCTGGAAACACAAACTTACGGGGTTGTGACTGATGCTTGACATTCCTGTTTTGCAAGATGTTCAAAGCTAATGATGGCGAAAAAGTGCTGAACTGATATGACAGGAGAGACAGGAACCTCCTCCTGAAATCTGTCAGACAAGTGGAAAGACTGGAGTTATTACTTAAAAGATCATTTGCAACCCTCAATCATATTAAGCCTTAGTAGCTAAAAAGGCTGCTTAACATCTCTTGTGTCGACTCCTCACTTGGACAACATTATTCCACATGAAAATGAAGCGGCAAAGGAGGGATGGGAATCATCAGCCTTTCCCTGATGCTGTTGGACAGCAACTCCCAGCATCCCTCACCATTTGCTGTGTTGGCTAGGGCTGATGGGAGTTGCAGTCCAAAATCTGGAAGACAGCAAGAGTCTCATCCTTGTTTTAGGCATAAGAAACCCCAATGTATTCAAATACTCAACATTATGTGACCCAGTGATGCTCATCCCTGTGATACAGTCACCACCACAGGCACCAAAAATTTTGTGAAACCTTCATAAAAAGTATTTTTGTTTCAACTTTTTGTTTGGCATAAGCTATAAGGGGACAGTCAGAAAACACATCAGGCTGATGGCTACATTTTTATATAAAAGAGTGACTTCAGAAATATCATGCACCAAATAGAATGGAGGTGGTAACATTCCTGCACAAGACCCTCCTCAACTTTGAAATGGGAATTTGAGACATCTTTGACTGATATGAACTTATCACCTTTCCAGAAGGCTATCAACCAGTTTTCCTGCTCATTCTCTTCCTCTTCATTCAGCATTTTCAACATGATACATGAGTGTTCCCCTGTCAGATCATTCTAGAAATAAAGACATTGGACAAGGTTGTTACACAATTCAATGCTGCTTTTTAAAAACCAAAAAATGAGTAATACTGTGTTTTCAGCAACAAACAACTACTTAAAAATATATTTCTCACAAAGAAGTCACACCAGCAGTAAGCAGTTGTGAACTAAGCCCACTCACTCCCCAAATCCTGGCAGATTGATTCAGCCAATCAAGTTGTTTTCCTTAAAAATAGGACCACAGCCTGGTTGTTTCAACACCAAACCCATTTTATACTACATCATGGTCTCATTTTACCTCCACATGTACTACCAGAGAACTTCTGCCTCCCCAACACCAACTTAGTTCCTCAGCTGTTGCTATGCATGACAGCAACTGTATCCCCATTTAAATCTAATGGCAACAGCAATAACCATAGCATTTACTTTTTTATACCACTTCATATTGAATTAAGCAGTCTTTAAGAAGTTTACAACATGTAAGCCAATTCTGTCAACAAGCTGGGTATCCATGAGTCGACCTTGGAGCTCCTCAGGATCAAACTCACAACATTGTGGCTGCAGTACTGGCATTTGACCACTGTGCTACCAGGGCTCCTTGTGAGAGAGAGTGAGCAGGCCCTCTCCTTGCCTCCATGGCTACTGTAGCCATAGCCAGTAAAGTGAGCAGAAAAGAGGTGGAGTTCTTCTTTGACTTAGATTTCAATCATGTAGACACAGAGGTTATGATGCACCCCTCAGTCCAGAGACAAGCATTAAGAATGATCCAAGATCAGTATTCTGGACATTTATACAATCTCTATTACATACACTAGTCAAAATGCAAGATCAAATTAACTAGTATTTCATCATGTGTGTTTGACATCTATAAAGAGCAAGTCACACATCTTCAATGAAATGATCAGATGGAATTATCATTAAAAACAAATCCCTTGATTTATACAAATGTTTGTCACACTAGGCAAGCCACTAATACTTAACTGGATCTACAGGCCTGAATTCTAGTGGCATTCCCCTGACTAAAGGAGACCCTGAATCAACGATTAAGTGGTAGGGGTGTGTGTGTGTGTGTGTGTGTGTGTGTGAGAGAGAGAGAGAGAGAGAGAGAGAGCACGCATGTGTATACGTGTGTGTGTGCATAATATGCATATGCCTTCAAGGCACTTGTCAAGTTATGGCAACCCCATAAATTTAAGAGGGTTTTCTTAGGCAAAGAATATTTAAAGGTGGTTTTGCCAAGTCTTTCCTCTGAAATATAGCCTACAGCACCTGGCATTCATTAGTGACCTCCCATCCAAGGAGCAACCAGGGCTGATCTACTTAGCTTCTAAGATCAGACAGGATCTGATGCCTTTATGCTATTTAGACCATTTCAGTGGGTCTAGAGACCTTGAGAATTTGAGTCATGAAACAAAAATAGAAGGGGATACTGTAAGATTTGAATTTAAGTATCCAGGACAATAAAGCACAGTCAATGTTGCTACTAAAGTTTCTGAAAAGATGAGACTCCAACAACACCCATTATAAAGCTACACAATCAGAGTTCATTTTTCAGTAATTTGCTCCCATACTATATACTTAGTTATGGACAAAGTAGAGGATCTTTATAAAGACAGAGGCCCTGCCACTGATGTGTATAATGCACACCAAGTTACTCAAGTAAATAAATGTACAGACATTCAGATTCTGTGAAGACATATATAAAACATGTATGTAATTATCCTGTTTTCTGTCTCCCTCTGCCAAAACTCTGCTACTAAATCCTTATCAACTCTTAATAAAAACCTACTTCCTCTTCCTAGTTCTAATCCAAGTCAATGGAAACATCAACAACAGAAGCTCTTATTAGGAAATCACACAAAATGAGACTTACTGGAGTCTGTCTTAGATAAACAGGTACAAATCCAGCGCGCTTCCAAAATCTGGTGGAAAACAGATGTAATAAACAGCTTATTTACACACTATCAACAGAAAGCTGATTTTACATTTATGTCTTTAAAATACAAAGCAAGGTGCTGCTTGGAAGGCTAAATATGCATACACATGTACCTAAAATCAGGACTGAAATAAAACTATGCAGGATTGAGCCAATGCTCTAATTTTCACAGTAATCTGTGGTCTTTTTTACTCTGTTTTCAGCACTCCTTTCATAAATATCCATTTGTTTTCCTCTTCATATATCTTAATGGACATCATCAAATCCAGCAATGCAGACACCATTGGGACAGCATTCAGCTTCCTAGGAGATCCTTATTTAGGTAAGATCACTACTGTGATTTATTCTGGTCGGAAGAAGCAGCCAGCAGACTGCAAGACAGCATGACACTGAAGAAGCAATAAATCTAAATCATGTGATTGAAAAAGTTAAGAGAGAAATTACAGTCAGCTTGCCATATCCACTGATTCTGCATCCACAGATTCAACAGTCCAGAGCTTGAAAATATTTTTTAAAATACAGAAATTCCAAAAATCAAACCTTGGTTTTGCCATTTTACTATGTCATTGTATTTATTAGGTATGACAAAGTGACTTTAGATTTTGCCAAGAAATCTTGCCAAGAAAACACCAAGATAGAGTTGCCTTAGGGTCACCATAAGTCAAAAACAACTTAAAGGCACACAACAGACACACACACCTCCTGGTAAGAGGAGGAATTTAAAAATGCAGTGTTCAGTTGTGTCAGTTGGTCCAGTCTAGTCTAGTCAGAAATTGGTTGGTGGTCCTAATAAGAGAGAATGGAGTAGGATCAAGAGTGGTTAAAAGCTTGCCAAGTGTTTGATTTTAATATAACCATACTAAGCTTGAAATTAACTCACACAAGAGACTTTATTTCTGCAAGTTTCTCAATAAAAGTTACTGTTTGTTTTACAGCAGGCTGACTCTAACTGAAGTGATTATTAGAAACTGTAAAGAAAAACATATACGCTACCTAAAATACTGAAACAGGTTTATGGAGACACTTGGGACCCTAGCCCTTATAAATTTAAGAATAGTGTTAAAAGGGTAAAGGCAGGGCAAGTGTTAGTGACAAAGGGCCTTGGAGGTTAGAAGGTAAAAGCAAGCTGGGTCTTTAAGAACATCCCATCAAAATGGGACTTGAACATCCTTGAATTTTAGTATCCACAGGGACTCCTGGAAGCAATCCCCAGTGGATACTAAGAGCCCACTGTAAAATATCTGTATGATCCAAGTATTTTGCCCAATGAGACTTCTACTTTACAGAAACTGGTAATTCTCATATGAAAAAAAATGACTTACTAGAACGCTATCCTAGGGCTTATTTGATTTTTGGTTTTTCTTGCAAGGCATGTGCAGAGTAAGTTTGCCACTGCCTTCCTCTTGGTTAAGTGCATGTGATTTGCTCGTGGTCATCCAGAGGGTTTCTATGGCTGAGTGAGTGTTCAAGCCATGACACTCCAGAGACCTAGTCCAGCACACAAACCAAACAGACCACACTAACATAAATCCTACAGAAGTTGGAGGGGCTAACTGGAGACAAAACAACAACATGTGCGTGCAGAATTATCTTCTTTGACTGCTCCCATTCAATAGGGCTTGTAAGCAACAGATACTGGATACTGACAGTGTTGGGTTGGTGTCACCAATGCAGTAACACATGGTGTCACCTCCACAGACCTCCTTAGATGGGAAGAAGGATGGGGAGGAGGGCCTCATCTGGGAAACTTAGCATCCTGCTTTCCAACCCCACAAGGCAGGATACCTCCCCGAGCAAGAACAGTTTTTTTAATTACAGAAGATCTCCATCCTCAAAGAAGGAGGAAGTCACAGCAATCAGCCTGCTCCCCTTGCAGAAGACAACAACAACAAAAAAGTAAAACAGATTGTGCGGGAGACTGGGGGATGGAGCAGAGCAAAAGGTCCGCAGCTTCGCTCCCTTCCTCAGCCTCCAAAAGGGAGCAGCACACCAAGAAGAGTCCTCTCTTTCTTTCCAGGATGGCTCTTGGTATGCCTCACGAATCCTTATTGTCACCCTGTAGGAAGGTGTCATCTGGTGTGGTCCCCACACCTAGAAAGGCACTGGACACTCATTCTGAGAAATCCAGAACAGGTAAGTGTCCCTTTGCAAGTCACTGAAAAGACAGACATTTGGTCTGGACCACAATACATCAGCTGTTTTGCAAAACATATTGAAACAATACCAAGTATAGGAAAGGCACCTGCTTTTCTCAGTGTCTCCCAATGTAAAATACAAACATGCTGGAATGCTTACTTGAGCAGTCTTGGTGTCAAACCATAAGACACGCCAAGGTAGTCTAAATTCTCAGCTTGTCTCTCACTTAGCTTGAGAAGCAGAGGTGGCAAATTTTTCCGAGGCACCACAGCTTCTTCCAATAAACTGACAGCCTAGAATAACAAGAAGTCATTCATCAGACAGTATTATCAAACAGATGTAGTCTATACAAACTGAATATCACAAGGAAGGAGAGAATGCATACCATACAGAAGACTTCATACCTCACTGCTCACAGTAGTTATTTCTCTGGGTTTCTGAGTCACTTTTTCTTCCAGACAAGGAAACTTGCCTTCATAATACATCTGCAGCAAATGCAGAGCTCTGCTGCCATAACCCATCTGCAAAGGGAAAAAAAGTTTTGAAAAACGAACATACATCACAAAGGCAACAGAAGGAGAGAGACTCTGAAAACTTGACTCTTTAGATAGTTCTGCATTTCTCTGCCTAACATTCATGTTGGTATCTTGTCTACCTTACAGGAACAGCTCAGTGTCAATCCACAGCTACAGATTCTTAGCAGTAATAAATAAAATAAAATATTTTAATATAAATATAAATACATTTTTTCACTCTATGATGTGCATTCAACATGCCCACCCCTCCACCCCCAAATGCAACTGCAATGGGAAGCCAGCAAATACACTACCAGAGAAGGGAAGCTTCCTTTCTCTATACCTAGTATAGAACCACTAGCTCACCACCAGGTTACTACAGATAAACAGCTTAGAGAGTGATGAGTTGAAGTGGTATAAAAATGTAAACGCTATTGCTATTTCTGCAGGCTAGTCAAGTCTGCTAACTTCTTCCTTCATGTCCCACGTGTCTATGTAACTTTACTCCCTTACAAATCATCTCTCCATCTCCTTGTCTTTTTCTATGACCCTTGTTCCCATGATATAGACTTTACACAAGCACACAGTGAAAGCAAGCCTATCATACTCTTTCAGCAGGGCAGTGAGCTTGCAAGTAAAAGACAACCTAGGCAGAGAGACTTTCTTGTGTTCCACCAGTTGACATGATCCAAGTGAATAGCCTTCACCTTACAACACAGAATAGATTCTTTAACTTCCAAGAGCAGTCAGAACTTAGAACATCAAGCCAGATGGGAATCATAGGGCTACCAAAAGCTGTTGGACTGCAATTCCCAGCATACCTAGCCATCATAGTCTGAGGAATGCTGTCAGCTGAAGTCCAATATTATCTGAAGGCCACATGATTCCCATCCCTTGGTCAAGCTTATGTTTCCAGCAATCAATAGCATCTCCTACAGGAAACACATTTTTTTCTCTCTGAAAATCAGCTGCATTTCTTGCAAATACCCTGAGCAAGGAAACACTGAGGTGGCCTCTACTTATTACTGGCAGTAACTGTGCAGAACAGTAGTCTGTATCCAGTTTCACACTAGTAGCTATGATGGACTTTTGTCCTTCTCTCTCTCTGTTTTCTACATCAATTGAAGACCTTTTCCAGCCTTCCTCAGCATATTCTCAGGGTTCAAAGGGGGCTGCAGAGGGAAGGAGGAAGTAGCTGCATCAACAGAATAGCTGCATCAACAGAATAGCTGGATCCTAGCCTGTGTTTTGCTATAGTATAGCAACAGAAAAGTAAAATATATTACCCCTTGATAATCAGGATGGACTGCTATACGAACAACTCTTCCACCAGAGAGACTACCAAAATCAGGATCTTGGAACTATAAGTAGAAGGGTTATAAACAAAAAACAGAAGAAAAAAGCCATTATAACTGAACACTAACCTTAATGTTAACAAAAAATCCACAAAATACTAAAAAAACCCAAACAAACCAATACCCAAATGTCAGATGTTGATCTGTTACCTGCTCTGAGATGCTCCATGGAATAAGATCTCCTGAAGCTTTTTTCCCTCTAGACAGACTATTCATAATAGACTGACGGGAGATCTCGCCTTCTAAACACACCTGCCAAAGGAAAAGGAGAATAAAGGAAAACTGAGAAACTGAACACTCTAATGGTGGATTTGTAGCAGAATGCGCAAGAGATGAGAATCATTTATCTAATATGCCTCATCTAAAGGAGTTTGCCATAATCCAAATTCCTATCTTAATACCATCAACAGCTTTCTATATAGATTAAAAACATAGAAAGCAACTTGAAACACACTCAATATAACAGCAGAGTTTTGTTCCTTTCATATATTATCCAAGTTGTAACATGAGTGTAAATCTACATTAATTGGCTTCTCTGTAATGCAACACAAGCACTATATTCCCAAATACTGAGCATAAGAAAGAAACTTCTCCGTTTTTTTACTGGAACAGAAGCAACAAATGAATCTCATTCCACGAGTCAATGAAGAAAATTGTAAGTTCCCTGGTGAAGAATTTGCAGTTTTTAGCATATATACAATTTACACTTCTTCCTTTGCAGACAATCTCATTTTAAACAATACAAGGCTTTCTGTCCCATCTTACCTGAACAACAGCAAGCACTTCTGGCAAAGAATTCTGGGTAGGTGGAACTGGTGGCAAAAGGCAAAAGAGGTGATGGGCAGGAGCATCTGAAAGCATCTGAAGGTCATTGGGGGAATTCTGGAAGGTCACAGGATTTGTTACAGAATTCATTCACAATTATTACACACATGAACACACTTTATTAGACAACTGAATAGAGTACTACTGCTTTGGATGTGGTATTTATCTGACATTTCTTATTTTATTTTATTTGCATTTTGCCAGAGAGAATTTCCTCTTCAAAGCTAGGAAGGTAAACTACAAAAGAGCAGAGGATTTAAAAAAATCAAGAGACAATTTAGGCTAATTCTGACAGATCAGCTATTTATTTGCATACTGCAAGAAGCCTACCAATCACCTTGCATCAGAATCCCTAACAAGGCAAGGTCAGCTTTATATCAAGGCATTCTGGGTTTTTATATTTCAGTTTCTGGCATTAAGGGCATGAGGACAAAATAACTTGACAACAGATAAGAGGACAAAGCATCCCGTGATCAGTGTTGCAGTGATACATTTTACCCCCATTTCCATACTGCATTATGACCTTTGTTTGGTCCTTGCCTATATACACAAAATACAGCCTTCAGAATTTAATTTAACATTTAGTATACATTCCTCATAAAAATGTCTTAAAGTTCTATTTCATGATTTCTGCAAGGTTCTATATGCTGCCTGCAATTTGCTTGCTGTGAATTTCATAAAATTCCATGTATTTTATGAATAAATTATTTCTAGTTAGGCACTGGACTGATAATTAAAACAGTAAAAAATATTATTCTCACTGTACTGATTTATTAATTATATTTATATACTGCCTTTTCTCCAAGCAGCTCAATATGTCTTGCATGACACCTTTCCTCATTTATCCTTATAATAACCTTCTAAGGCAGGGGTGGGCAACTATGGGATGCTAGGGGCCCACGTTAGTCCCACAGGAGACTTTAGAGGGTTATACCTCCCCCTACCATTCCCCCCACCAAAAAAACAGCTTTTACCCCAAGTGCCCTCAAAACCATCTAGGAGACCTGAGTAGCATTTTCACCATGATTTAGGGCAGTGGATCGCAAACTTTGGTCATCCAGCTCCTAGAATTTCTGACTACTGGCCAAGCTGGGTGAGGCTTCTGGGAGCTGAAGTTAAAAACATTTAGACAACCTAAGTTTGGGAACCACTGATTTAGGTCCTCTACACAATTTTAGGCCTAGGGGAGACCTTTATTAGGCCATTTAAAATAAAAGGCCTCTTCTAGACCAAAAGTGGTTCAGGGCCTGCAAAAAATGTGGCAAAAATGCTCTCCAAACTCATTAGAGCATTTTGGAGCATTTTGACCCAAGTGCCCTGTAAGTCACAAAAATAGACCCAGTGGGGCTGCATACATGCTGGGGGCCTCACTTTGCCCATCCGTACTCTAAGATAGGTCAGACTGAGAGACAGGTATTGGCTCCCTATCGGCCAGAGATTTTTATGGCTCAGAAGGGACTAGAACCTGACTCCCTCAAGCTCAACAGAGCCCACGGTATCACAATGGTTTGCTGGAGATGAGGTGAGAGAACCAATACCATGTGAAGGGACAAAAGCAGCATATACATCTGATTTATTAGTGCACAGAAGAAGAACAGATAAACTCCAACCCCACAAAAAACTCTCTACTAAATTTCCTGTTGAAGACTGTGAGTGGAAATAACAATACAACAGAAGTCTCTTGGTAAAACTACTTCCCCATCTTCTGGTTCACTTCCAGGCACAATTCAAAGTGTTTTTATGATCTATAAAACCCCGTACAACTTAAGTCTAGAGTTTCTGAAAGCTGGTGTCTCCTTATACAATCCTGCCACAGTCTTAAGATCCTTGGGGGAGAGCTTTCTCTTAGTCCCACAAGCATCACAGGATCTTCTGGTAAGGATACAGGAGAGAGCCTTCCAGTGGTTACTCTGAGCCTATGAAATTCCTTTCCACAGGAAACTAGGTTGGCCCCTTCTCTGCTCTTTTTGTTAGAAAGCAAAGACCTTTCTATTCAAACAGGCATTTAATAATTAACTGGTTACAAGAAGGTGTATGTTGCATTGTAATTTTATTGATCTCTTTTAAAATTATTTTTCACTTTTAAAAATGTACATGGTGTTTTAATGTGATGATTGCTATAACTGGGTTATAACTTCTTTATTATCAGGGTTGTTTTTTTTTTTTAGCTTATCTTGTTTTAGCCTTTCTAAGCCAGTTTAGGTCTCATAGTGAGAGAAAGGCAGCATACAAATAAATAGATAATAGACCTTGTAATGTGATGCCACATATAGAGCCATCAGCCTCTGAAGAAAAGTCTCTGATGCTTTATGGTAACAGAACAGGGTGTCTCTGTTGACATAGTATCTGCAAGACGGGAGTTAAGGAATAAAAGCTATGTAGAGGAATCACCTACTATCAACTCTGATTATAACTACAGTGGATCCTTGTTATACGCTGGGGTTTGGTTCCAAGATCCCCGTGTATAACAAAATCCATGTATGTTCAAGTCTCATTAAGTATAATGACACAGCAAAATGGTGTCCCTAATAAAAAGTGGAACATCAAGGTAAATTTATACTTTTTTGGAACATTTTCAAACCGTGTATGCTTAAATCCGTGTATAAAAAAATCCGTGTATAAGAAGGGCCGACTGTACTAAATTTATTTATATCACAATCTGATCAGCCTCCATTAGCTGGCTATGCAGTAGAAGATCAAGTCAAGCATCTTTAGCTCAAGCCACTGAAATATAGCCACTTTACAGAACTGCATTATTTTGATTCTCACACTGACCCATCTCACTTTCAAACAGCCAGCTTAGTGTCTTTCAGCATAAAGTGGATAGGCGTGGAAAGAAGGAAGGTATCCAGCAGCACCTTTGAATTATTTATTTTAGCATGGACTTTCATGAAGAGCAATCCACTTCTTCAGAAATAAAAGAATAAAAGTTTCATATGAAAGCATATGAAAAAGTCTACCACAGAATCATACAGTTGGAAGAGACCACCAGGGCTATCAAGTCCAAACCATGCAGGAATACACAACAAAAACACTCCTGAGAGATGGCTGTCCAACTTTTGTTCAAAATCTTCCAAATAATAAGTTCATAATCCTCAGAGATGTCTGTTCCACTGCTGAACAGCATTTAGCATCACAAAGTGATGCTTAACTGTAATACAGTATCTTCTCCACTGGTTCATATTCTCATCTCTGGGACAACAGAAAACAAGCTTGCTCCATATTCTCTCAAAAATGCTGCTGGATTCCTTTACTTCTCCCTTCTTTTCACTTTTTTCCATTTTATGCTCAAGGGCAGAATGAAGTGAGCCTGGTAGGAAGTCTGTAGCAGCTTGCATAAGCCTTACTACTACATGGTGCCTCTCATGAACAATAAGAAAGGCAAGAGAAAGAAAGATGGCAGCTGTCCCAACTATTAGACCCTAGTAGCATCAGGTCCAGAAAAAAACAAAATGGAAGCCTCATTTAACTTTCTGCCATGAAGGGAAGGTTCATGTGGTGTAGTGGTTTGAGTGTTCGACTATGACTCTGGAGATCAGGGTTTGATTCCCAGCTCAGCCATAGAAACCCACTGGGTGACCTTGGGCAAGTAACATGTTCTCAGCCTCTGAGGAAGGCAAGGGAAAACCCTTTCTGAACAAATCTTGTCAAGAAAACCCCATAATAGGTTCACCTTAGTGTCGCCATAAGTCTGAAATGATCTGAAGGCACACAACAACAGCAACAGTGGTCTCGTCTTCACCTACACAAATCACTTTATGCTAGCACGAGGAAAAGCATCTTGCAGTTCATATATCTTCAGGTCACCTATCCACCCACACTTCGAAGAAAAACATCAGCAAAGAACAGTAGAGCCCCTGTATTTGCAGGAAATGTGTTCCCAGAGAACCCTATTGAAAAGAATGACTTTCAAAGGTAGTTGACCACAGAGAAGCTGGAGGACCTAGAGATTTATTTCTAAGTCCTGCAGCAAGATTCTATGCTCAACCTCCACTAGAAGCATACCACAGAATCACGCTGGATGACCTAGAAATTGCTTAGAGAGAACATATAAGTAAAACCACAGTATGCAGATAAAGGAGTCATACTGTATTTGCATGTAGGGCTGAACATATTTTGGAGCTCTGCTCAGCAGCTTCCATACAAGCCCAAAATATGACGCCAACTACACATGCAGCAGAATCAGAGGACCATGTGGACTGTACCATTTGCAACCACAAAAAGGGAATATATTTTGAAAGTTTGTCGATGTTAATTGCCGTCAAGCTGAATTTGACTTATGGAGATTGTATAAGAGATTGCACATAAAAATGCTGCAAGTAACTACCACATTCAGGGAGCACATCAAGATTCTCTGGAGATGCCAGCTACAGATGTTGGCGAAACGTCAGGAAGAAACTCTTCTAGAACATGGTCACATAGTCCGAAAAACCCACAAAAAACTATACATCAAGATTGCTTCTCATCTAAGAGAGAACATTTAACTAGCCCATCAAGAGACAAAGTTCAGCTCTGGTGTGTGTTGTGCTAGTTTTCTCTCCTTGCAGAATTTTTTTCACAAAAGTATTGAAAACTATTATCCTTCAAACACTAAAAATAGTGTAGACTGCTCAGCTAACTATAGAATGAAAAAGTAGAATCCTAATCCTTCTACTGCCTATGTAGGCTGGGTCTCAGTTTTGAAAAACACCATAAAGTCTACACTGTGTGATGGACCTAATCTCTTAGGAGCTAGGAAGAAATGTGCTGAGGAAATCAAGTAAAAGTTCCCACACTCTTGCTGCAGACTCTTTCAGTTATGGTCATTACAGGTTTCATACAGCATGTACATAAGCTCTGGTAGCAAGGATACAAGTCACAGGATTCAGGCAATGGGCAGCCAGATATAATTCTTGTGATGTTCAAACAATCCAAGCACAGCAAGTCATTCAACCACTTTTCAACAGGATCTCCTGGAGCATATCTAATGGATTCATGCAGGGAAACCTCATGTAATGTACGAGCTAGAAAGAAAATGAACAACAACAACAAAATGGTCACATGTATCTTTAAAGCAGATGGCTGACTTAACACAGTTCTGAGAATAACAAAGCCCTTTTACTGGATGTCCAAGGAATAAGTCATTCTGTTCTCAGTCTTAAATGTCATATGTTTTTGTGTTGTACTCCCATGCACTTGTCAGCAGGATGTAACTATCCATGTTTTCCTATCATTGCTTCTCATTCATTCCATGTTACATGGATAACATTTGGACCTTCCCCTCTTGTCTTGACTTGATGACAAACAGCTCAAGCACAAAAATCCAGGGGGGGGGATTCAAAAAGCCATCTTTGGGTGTCTTAGTTTTGGGACTTGGTCTTCAGGTCCAAGATAACTCACAGAAGGGGCAAGAGGAACTCAGTGCTCTCTTACTAGTTTCCTGCAATTTCTGGTGTAGGGTGTGGGCATGTAATGCAGTCAAAAGGTTACAACCCAGAGAAAGATACCTGAGGAGAGTTTAGCTGTTGTTGTCATTTTGTTCTCTGCTGTCATGTTGGCTTGAGCCTGGGCACTCTGTTGGCGTAACTGCTGGATCAGTTTCAATGATAAGGAACGCCCAGTGCCCTCATATCTGTTAAAAACAAGAGATAACAATGAAAAAATTTGAAGCAATTGGAGGAGTAGAGAAGAAAGGCTTGTTTGTTTATTTCTGGAGAATGCCAAACCTGGTACCCAAGACTTCTATTTGAGGTAAGGCTATGTGCAGTATCAAAATGGATAGTTGAATATCCAGATGCTGAAACTAAATAGCACAATTTTATACCTGTATTATCTCTGCTGTTAAACACGCACTGCTGGTTTATTTTTGTGAAACTGATGTACAATGTTAGGCTGACATTTCCAGAAACTTATTTTTTAATAGGGTGGTATTTCCAAACCCTCCTGACCATGTGTGTGTAATTAGAAAGATACTGGTCAACAAGGAGGAACTGAAGAAACAGTTCAAGAGCAACTATGGCGGGGTACAGACCGCCAGATAGAATAATAATAATAATTTGTTTTATTTATATACCGCTATTCCAAAGATCATAGCGGTGAACAGCAAGTAAGCTAATTAGCAAGTAAGCTAATTTGCCCCCAACAGTCTGGGTGCTAATTTTAGTGACCTCGGAAGGATGCAAGCCTGAGTCGAGCTTGGGTCCTTTTGCTGGTCTTGAACTTGCAACCTTGTGGTTTTGAGTGAATGGCTGCAGTACAGGCATTTAACCACTGCGCCACCAGGGCACCAGGGAGGCGCCTTTCTTTGCTGCGTAGCTGCGCTGCAGCAACCAGATTGTGTGATGCTGCTAAGCAAGAAAAAGTAGTAGTAAAAAGTGGCTCCTTTTTGCTGTGCAGCTGCGCCGCAGCAAACCTGCAAAGACGCCTGATGGCGTCATAGCTATGCAGTGCTGTTTGGACGCTGCACAGCTGCGATGTCACAGCTGTGCGCCCTGTGTGGGTGGTGCTGCGCAGCTGCAATGCCCTCATTATATGCGAGGGTTGAGGGCGTGTGGGCACTCCGCCCACCAGGCAAACCTCGCACGTAATGAGGGCGACGCAAAGGCCCGTCTGTTGAGGGCCTATCTAATGTCAAAAGAAATCTGCCAAGTAGTTGAAGAGATCAACTTGGGGGCGAAGGAGACTGCTCCTTTGCACTGGCTTGAGGGCAGCGTCTGAGCACAGCGTTTAGATGCCACACGCTCTGATGCCTCCCCCACGCTGCCGGGAAGCCACATGGTTGACCGGATGTGCGCCAGCTTCACGGCATTTTGGTGGTGTGATGTTTACATGCCTAAAAGCTGCAGTGGCAGCAGAAAGGGTGGCTTTTTTCCACTCTTATTTGGGGTGGAAGCTGGCTGGATTGGGACTGCGGTGTGCAGCTGCCACAGCTCCAATCTGGCTCTCTCAGGAGCAGCATCACACCACCCCTTTGGGGCCATCTGCTTCATCCCTAAGTCACCACTCCTTTCATATGTAGATATTCATCATTTGATAAATTTGGTGATGTCAAGTTAACTTAAGGGGGCTCAGGGTAAATCATAGGGCACACTGCTCTTCTCCAACGTTTTGTTGCTCCCTCCCAAAATCTACTACTTAAGGTATCCACTTAACTCTGCCTAATGATAGGGCTGGCCTTGGTCAATTTAGTTACCAAAGAGAGCATGCTTACATTGTCAGATATTAACTCCAGTACAGTATACCCCAGTATACATTATACACAATTTAAGAACATTTCTAGATGTTAAGCAATCACACAATCAGTGGTCAAGATGTGTGCATCAGTGGTCAAGGTGTGAACCAAATTTTAGACAGACTTAACCCTTAAGATTTGTTCCACTTTATCTACCAAGTGTCACAGACATCCTTACAGTGGACTGAAGACAAGTAGGCTCTACACAAGTAGCTCCAAATGAAACACTCACCCATTGATTGTAGAAGCCATGAAGACCAAGTAAGGGCCTAACAGGCTTTTCACCAGAGGGAGTGGTATAGCAGCAGCTTCATCAATCACTACCAGTTCAGCCTGTCCCAACTTCACAGCATCAGCAGGGTGTATATACTTGCCAAAAATAAGGGAAATGGTGTGTTAAAGAAGTAGTAAATGACCATTCCATACTGACAGCTAAATTGACATAAAAAATGAACAGATGAATCTATAATCCTTATACAATTCTTCTCTAGTATTCATTTGGTTCCAGGAGAAGATACTAGGCAGGAAGGGAAGGTTTAAAAACAAAGGCCCGTTACACACAGGCTTAAAAGTATGCGCGGAGCGTGTACTAGGGTTAATACAGGGCGGTGCTTCTGCACCGCCCTAACCCTAGTGCGCGCTGTTCCACATGGCCACCGTCATTGATACATCACGGCCACGCCGCCTCCAAATGAGGCGGCGCGGTTGTGACGTATTGGGTTGTGACGTATTGGTCCTGGTTTGGTCCACTGGGCGCAGCCTTCAGACGGCTGCGCCCAGCGGACCAAAGGAGAAAGGGGCCAAACGGCCCCTTTCTCCTTCTCCCCGCCGCCGCGGGGTGTCCTTGGGGCTTCAAGCCCCAAGGACACCCCTTTCCAGGCTGCGGGGAAGCGGCGGATCGGGGCTTCAGCGGCTGCCGCTCTGGCCACTGAGGCCCCGATCCGGCGGGGAAAGGTGCGCCTACAGGCCGCCCCAAAGGGGCAGTCTGTAACGCGCCAAAATTTAAAATGTAATTCCAAAATAGATAAAAGTAATAGAAGTTACAAGATATTTGTAGTTATAGAACAGAAGACAGGATTGCTCTGTAATACAAGCCAAACATCCAGGTTTAATGAACCAGAATAAGCAAGCCCAATCTGCAAATCCATACACACTGTTCCCTACTGCTTCACTCCTCCTTCCTTTCTATGAAAAGCAAAGCAAGGCAAGTTTCAGTTCTTAAAATACAGCTTTCTATAGTCAGTTGTCCACATTCGCAGGTTTGAGGTTCACGGATTTGATTATTTGCGAGTTTGCCACAGCGCTTCTGTAACTTTTGCTCCCCCAAACCCGAGAACACCACATGCACATTCAGGCAACCGCCTCAGGCCTTGAGAAGAGGGAGCACCAGAGATTGCCATGGCTGTCACCAATTGTCTCCCAAACCTGTTGCTCTATGGGCTGTACACAGCTATATGCCCTGTTAAACAGTCTGTCCTTTTTCAAATTCTTTCTCTTGCCAGCAAGGTGGACTAGCCTCTGTGTGATTCTACACTTGCTCTCTTTCCACCACTCGATCTGGGGCAATTTCTCTCAAAAGTTTTCCATGAAGCCTGAGCTCCTGGAGGGTGGGAAGATAGGGAGAGCCTGGAAGCAGTTCGTCAAAAAAGCAATCCAGCAACCCCTTTCCAACTCTAGGCACAAAGAGAGCTCTGCACCCTTTCAGCAGCTTATCTCATACTGCCTCCTTTTCTCCCCAGCCAAGCAGGCTACCCTCTGTGCGCCTGAAACTGGGAAGGGGTTGCTGGATTGCTTTCTAAAAAATTGTCTCCACGCTCTCTCTCTCTCTTCCCACCCTCTAGCAGTTCTGACATAGTATAAGATCAGGTGGTGGGGAGAGGGAGAAAAGGATGGGGGGAGATAAAGCTGCTAAAAAGGTACAAAGCTCTCTGTGTGTATGTGAAACGGGGAAGGGGTTGCTGGATTCCTTTCTAACAAATTGCTTCCAAGCTCTCCCTCTCCTCACCACCCGATCTGGAGTGACTGCTTTCAGTAGTTCTCCATGGAGTTTGAGCTGCTGGGGGGTGGGAAGAAAGAGAGTGTGTGGACTTCTGTTTTAAAGCCCATTACAGTAACCACTGGCTTTAGAAAGAGTGGCAGCCACACACATTCTTCATAATCCCCCTCTGGGGAGCCTCACGGCTTCTCACTTTGCAAGCCTGAGGAACCTTCCTGGGAGGGAGTCTTGCCCCCACCTCCACTGTATTCACATTTGTTTGGTTTTTTTCACTTTTATGGGAATCCTGCACTTCTACCTCCAAAATGGAAGGAGGTATTATTATTATTATTATTATTATTATTATTATTATTATTATTATCCTTTATTTATGAAGCGCTGTAAATTTACACAGCGCTGTACATACAATCTTTTTAATTAGACAGTTCACTGCCCTCGGGCTTACAATCTAAAAAGACATGACACAAAAGGAGAAGGGAGTGGTGGAGGGAAAGGTATGGTTAAGTACTTTCTAACTAACATGAATCAAAAGCCAGCTTTAACCCCCTTGTCCCATGCTGGCTTGCCTAGAAGCACCTGATCATTGTTCTTCCTGGCTATTCTATTCTAATATTTTAAGTCACCTTTCTGGACCAGTTCTACATAAACAGAGGACAGAATTTACAACTACACTATTTTCACCTTGATACTGGAGCTAATTAAAAAGAGTGCAATGAATAGCTATACACTAAACCCATCTCTGCCATAAACTAATCAGGTGGCCTTAGCTACACTACGTAACTACACAGTATAGCACAGCCATATTATACAAGCAGAAGTACCATCTTCACCTGTTGATTTCTTTTGCTCATCATTTTCCATTCTCTCTCCATGCTTCCCTTTCTGGTCTTTTCTCTATGCACCCTACTGTTCGTTCAGCCTTTCCCTCTGCTAACACTCCTCTTTGCTCCACTTTACCAAATACTGGGAACTTCTATCTGTCTCCCCCCTCCCTCCCTGAAGTCAGGGGGAGGGCTGCAGAGGAAAGCAGCACAAAAAGCTGCCTAGAGGCCCTATGAAAAAATGACTCTCCTAGCCTTGCCTCCAGCGTTGTTTCATTAGTAAAGGCCTGGCACCTAATGACTTAAGAAGGTACTGCAGGCTACAGAGTAATTTTCATTAAATTATATTAATTAATGCATTTTTTTAAAAAAATAATACCAATATCCTATGTCATGTTTAGTATCTATGCTAAATTTCACACGTTCACACTTCGAATCATGCTGCAAATAGGCGATCTCTCTGTCTCTTTTACTGTTACTGTTCTTTACATGATGCAGTGCATGCAACCAGTTTAGCACTGTGAACCACATTAGAAATTATTTGGAGGGAAGGAGCACAGTATCCTTGGAGTTAGAGGTAGCTTGCCCTTTTATCACACTTATTTAAGAATAGGACACAGAAAGCTGTTAATGGAAACATTAGTGGAATCATAGAAGTCCCCAAATATTATATGCCACATAGAAGCCAATGGAAAGGAAGACATCAACCTTCGTAAAACTAATCTGACTGGGCACAGATAACAATGCCTGGCTTTTGCAAAAGGTATTTGAAGAGTCCCAGGAAATAAGCCTTTGTTCACATACACTTAAGCCAATTCAGATGTAAGACAGCAATGAAGCCCCTGTACCTGAATAGTCTGTCTATGCTCTCTGAAGACATTTACTCTGACGACTGCTTTGCTAAATTCAGGGTTGAGAGACTGAATGATCTCATAATCCAAGTGCTCCTGAAAAGAAACATAAGAAGCAATATGAAAACCAAACACAACAGAGTCTAGGGTATTAAGACATTTTTACAGAAAAATAGTTGTTTCTTTTTCTGTTAATTTATCTGCTACAGCTCTGTGCTGTACTCTAAATTTAGACATTTGAAATTCAACTGAAGTAAAAATGTGAAGAGGTTGTAAGGGATTATGTAAGTTGCAAACCCTTTGGAGGGCCAAAGGTACAACAATTCTAACAAAGAGGGCTAAATCAAGAGAAATATGACCTGAAGTCTACTCACAGAAAATTTTTTCTTGTTTTTTCACCCATGCAGTAGTCAATCCCCCACCTCCCCAAGGCTGCTTCTGAGGGACAGGTGACCCAATAGAATAGTATGGGATATGGACATGCAGCTGCAACAGGGAAGAGGGAAGCTGGCTTACTTCTTGTTATGGGAAACTATGGCCCCATATAGACTGCCAAAATAAAGCTGCTTCGGGTCACTTTGGAGGTATGCTGTTTAAATAAAGCATGCATCCTAAGAGTCTGGAAGCTGCGCCAAAGCTGCACTCCACGCGGCTTCCAGACTCTTAGGATGCATGCATCATTTAAACAGCATACCTCCAAAGTGACCCGAAGCAGCTTTATTTTGGCCTGTCTGTATGGGGCCTTCATATAGGCAGAACTACATTCTACTTGTGCAAAAGAAATGTCTGAATTCAGCCAATATCTTGATGACATTACCTGATACTGTAGAGCATCAAAGCCTTTAAATACAAATTCAAACAGGGTGTGAAGATTATCTGGACTGGGAGATGTGACAAAAATGTTGGAGTACCTGCAAAAATAATACAAAAGGAAACAATTTTAAAACTCTTTATGTACTGAAATGGGAGAAACCATCATTTAGCCTTCTTCCAAAAAAGCTTCAAAATAGTTGCTCAAATCAGGAAAAACACAAGATTGCAAAGCATCCCAACTCTTACCAGAACTAAAAATGTTTAAAATGATTTTGCTGTGTGGCTTCCAGTTGTTTCCAACTTATAGCAACCCTATGGTGAAGCTATCACAGGGTTTTCTTGGCAAGGTTTGTTCAGAGGGGGGTTGCCTTTGCCTTCCTGAAACTGAGAGAGTGTGACTTGCTCAAGGTCACTCAGTGGATTTCCATGGCTGAGTGGGAATTTGAATCTGGTCTGAAGTGTCCTTGTCAAACCACTGCCCAATCACTACCATTTTTTTAAAAAAATGACAGTTATTAGAATATTCTTCCTTTTCACAAATGTAAATTACAATGTTTACTAATAGACCTTGGGCAATTTTCACACAAATAGAAAATCTGACTTGGTGGTGAGGACTCACATTATGTATTTATTCTGAGGAGAGGAGAATTTAGTCATGGTGAAAACTCACTTGTAGTCTCATGTGATACAGTTAGGTTTCATCTCAATGAAAGCTAAGCTTCTGATGGAACTATTCTATTTGAAACAGTTCCAGGTATTCACAAAACACTTGTTTTTAGATTTCAAAGAAACAGAGAGTGAGAGAGAGAGAGAGAGAGAGAGAGGAAAAGAATTAACTTCTTTGTATAGCTATTGGGTGAACATGTGAATAGTAGCATTCTCAGATAAAAGCTTTTGTTCAGACTCAAAAAGGATACAGATCACCCCAAGGTAAGTAAGGGTCCAAAAATAACATCAAGTACTTTGGTGGGTTTTTTTTTAAACATCCTTTCAGTTTTACCTCAGTAAGTCAGTGATTAAAAAAAAATCCCACAGCTCTCTACATCCTGCACCATGAAATCCTAGCCTCAAAGTATTATAAATTCATCTCAGTTTTTCATGGCTGCTTACTGAGTTCTTTTCAGACACACTTAGCTCCAGATCACACTACAGAAATAATCCAGTTTGAGACTGCTTTAACTGTCCTAGCTCAATGGTAGGGAATTCTGGGAAGTGTAGATTTTTGCAACATTGAGCCTTTTCTGTCAGAGAGCTCTGGTGAAACAATAAGCTACAGTTCTCAGGATTCCCTAGCACTGAGCCAGAGCAAGTAAAGTGGTCTCAAACTGGATTATTTCTGCAGTGTGTTTTGAACCTTAGAAATGTGAGCTCTCTTAAATTTCTTTAGATCTGACCTTTTAACACAAAACCATTACTGAAACATCCAGGATTAATTTACCCAAAGGCCACTGCTCCGGCTATAGCCAATCCCAAAGCAGCTGATTTTCCACGTCCTCTAGCAGCAGTTAAAGCTACAGTGCTTCTCAGTGTCTTCTCAGAAATGGCTTCAATGAATTTTAGGACAGCTTTTGCCTGTCAGTGAGGAAACAAGCAATAAAAGTTGGTTATATTGATTGCATACAACAATTAACAAAGAAAGATTACAAGTAAAGAGATAGGGTGAGAAAAGACGGTGTATCAGGAGCTATACAAATTCATTAGTACTTCATTAGTACTGGTTTCATACAGAAAACTACAATTGGGGGAGAAGGAAATGTTTCAATAGCTACTGCTATTTTATGTTCCTGATTTACTAGCTCGCCTCCACCACCTACTGAGGATTAATATTTTACACTGTCCTTTATTAAACAAAACTATTGTGACAGTTTATAATGACTCTAAAATGAAATTGAGCCAGAAAAAAAAGTTTTTTAAAAAATCTAAAATTAAACTAGAAAAATAATAAATCTTTAGATCAAGAAATACAAAAAATACAAAACATAAACACATTAAAATAATTTAAAATGTCAGATTAAAAGGATGTGTCGTTACACCATTATTAAAATCCAGAAGACTCAAGAATTACAGTTCCAGAGGTAGTATATTCCAAAATTTGGAGTAACCCAGGAGAAAGTCCATGACAACGGGATTTCTGCAGGGAACTGTGCTAAAAAAAAACCCTGCTCCTAAAGATCTTAACAAACAGTGCAATCACATGAAGACAAGAATGTCACAGCTTGCATGCAAAGGATAATTATGCAGGTCCATTCTTTGTAGCCATAGGAAGACTCAGGGATAACACAAATTCAAGGAGTGTCCCCAAACTATACACCTTCAATCCTTATATAATTAACCAAATTTCAAATCCCATGTTAGGCTTTCTTCTGACAACCAACATTTGTGGCTGCCTCAATTTATTAGCCCTCTTCTAGACTATTACCAAACTTTTACCAAACTTAAGCTCAAGGATATTGACAGGTCCTTTTGTACTAGGTGGCAAATATAAACACATTAATGCCAGCTGCATATTGAAAAGGAAGGGTGGAGGGGAAGCTAGCACCACCTTTAACACTAACCAGTTCAAGCCACCCTGAATCCTGTGTTGGGAAAACTAGCTTGGAAGAGTGTTGGGAGAAAGGCAAGATATAATTGAATAAATAATTTTAGCATGCGTTTTCATGGGTTTAAATACACTTCCTCAGATGCGCTGATGGAGTTAATACATAAGTTCCAATTTATATTTCCAAAAGGAACACTCCCTCCCATGTGTATCTCATCCAAGTTCAAATGGAACATGTACCTGATCCAAGGTTTTGCAGCTGTCAACCAATACACCTACAGGCTGTGTATCTTGGAGGCTTTCCTTTAACTCCTTCAATTCCGTATCTTGAAGACTCACACTCTCCTCCTATAAACACGAAAACAATGAGCTATATCAAAGATAGCTGCTACCTCTCCAAGAGTGGGCATATTTCATTTCAAGTTCATTTCAAGGGAGGTCATATAAGCAAACATTTCACTGCAGTTTTTTGTGGGTTTTTCGGGCTATGTGGCAATGTTCTAGAAGAGTTTCTTCCTGACGAAGATGCCAGCCACAGATGCTGGCAAAACGTCAGGAAGAAACTCTTCTAGAGCATGGCCACATAGCCCGAAAATCCCACAAAAACTCTGGATGCCGGCCATGAAAGCCTTCGACTTCACATTTCACTGCAGCCTATACTACTCACTATGCATTGTAAGTGATGCATTGTAAGAACTATGTATGATGTGTTTTCTCTCAGAGTGATACAAGGGAGTGCCGAAATGTTCTCAGCCCAACACACTTTCCAAAATCTGAACATAATTTTATTAATAGTTTGAAATTATTCTTTTGCATTGTAAACTGCCAATTTGCAGGATTGTAACTCTAATTTCTGTTTTTTTCCAGATGATGAAAGAAACATGTCAACAAAAAGTGTGGAATTTTCAAGTGCTGAACTCCAGACTGTCATGACATTCCTGTAGAAGAAAACTCCAAAGGCAATCCAGGAGTGTATAATGTTTAGTGACAAGTGCCAGTCATATTCACATGTGAAGAAGTGGTGGGCCAGCATGGAGATTTTGAGACCAAAGAGGCAGCAAGGTCTGGGAGTCCTTCAACAATGTCAGTTCCTGAAATTGCTGAGCATGATGACTTGATTTTGGCAGATTGGTGAATCTCAGTCAAAACAATTGATTAGACACTAGAGATATCCTCAGAACACGTTGGATTTATAATTCATGAGCAATTAGCTATGCAGCCAAGTGGGTACCAAAATGTTTGAATGCTGACCAGTAACAAAATCAAGTGAATATCCAAGTTGATTTTGCAGCATATTGGGGCTAAACAGACGGTTGTAGAGAAGCGGCTTAACTGCACACCACTGGCCCAATTTGGCGTTTTTTCCAGCGCAAAAAAGCGGCAAAATGCCACTCTTTTTTGCGTCAGAAAAAAGGTGCTGCCTCTTATCCACTCCTGTGGCATGCGGCGTCTAATCACTGCACTGCAGGAGCATTCCTATGCTGCACACCGTCTGGTCAGGTGGGCAGCGTGACTCCAGCTTGGGGGCAGAGTCGGGGCATGCGGTATGCAGTTGCTACACCCCCACACCACACCCAAGCCGGGTCTTGCTGCCAGTCTGCTTTTCCCCTTTGAATCCAGTAATAATTTTTGGAACGACTTGTCGCTGCTGATGAAACATGGTTACATCAATATGATCTGAAGACCAAACAACAGTCCTTGCAGTGACAGCATTCAGGTTCCCCATGGTTGAAGAAATTCAAGACTCAAAGTTCAGCAGGAAAGGTCATGGCTACAGTGTTTTGGAATAAGGAAGGCATTTTGATGACTATCTTCAGACTGGCCAAACAATTAATAAGAATACTACTAATGCAATGCCAATTAAAGAAGGCATTGAAGGAAAAACAGTGAGGAAAGCTCCAGAAAAGTGTTCTCTTTTTTGCAGGACAATGCACCTGTACACAGGGCTGGCAAACACTGGATGTTTTGAAGAATTTGGAGTTTGAGTGCATAGAGCATCCACCCTACTCACTAGTTCTTGCCCCTCCTGACTATCTCCTGTCTCCAAATCCTGAAAAGAGTTTGAAAGAAAGGATTTTTTAAAATGATTCAGAAGTGATAGCAGCAGCAGAGTAGTATTTCAGAGACCAGATATCAATTTTTTTGAAGGTTTAAAGAAATTTGAGAAAAAATGTGCCAAGTACATTGAACTTCCAGGTGAATATGTCGAATAGCATAGAAGCTTCATGGCTCTGAGTTATTCCCCTCTTGGTCAGGCCAAGAACTTTACAGCATCTCCTTGTAATATTAAGAGGATCGATAAGTATGCCACATGCCCATAACTGTGCAAAGTAAACAAACTCTAGGTTATTTAAAATCCATCACCATTTCAAGAGTGCAAACATGAGTCTGAATATTTATAAAGAGAGTGAGACATTTTTTGTTTGAGGGGGTGAATGTTGCACTTTTGTGGGACCTGAAATATTTCTCTCAAGTTTCTCTTAATGATGTTTTTGACTAGCCTTTTCACTATTATTTGCCAGATGTTGTTCTGCTGATAGAAACAATTCCACCATGACAATTTCTCCTGCTCCCACATGCCTTTAAAATGTGTTAAGCGGGGCTGAGGGAGACTCAAATTCTCAGGCCACTTCAATGATCACAGCCATGCTAGCTGGGAGATTCTGCAAACTATAATTCAACCACAGCCGATTAAAGCTATGTTGGACTTACCAACAGTGTCCCAGATCAGTTTCTCTACGCATAGCTCTAAAAACTTTTCAGATGCTGCTGTGCTACTGAAAAGGCAACTTTTAACCCTCTGTATAAGAAGCAGTACAGTGATTTCTCATCACATCAAAAGAAGCAGCAGATGTCATAAAATCACTCATGTTTTATTAAGCATCCCACTTTTAATAGTCAAATTCTTTCTTAAATGACTGTTTTAAAATCTAGATTTGTATTTAGCATGGAGTTTCAAGCTCTGAATTTTTGTCAGACCTGTGCTTACCTGAGACTGAGGTGGAATAGCTGATATGTTGGCAACATGGCTAGAGATTGGGAGAATGTTAAGCTGATCATCAACCACCATGCAGGTTTTGCAAGATGACAGAGATAGAATAAATCTGTATGATGAAACAGAGAAAACAGTAGTGTCATAACTGTTGAAACTGATTTATTTTCATGTCACAAACTACTCCTCATCCTATGGTTCATCTGTGTAGAATACCCTCTGGTTAAAGCACCTCAAAAAGAAAGTTTTGATGGGGCACAAGACAGCAATTTCCATAGACAGCTTTTTTTGCCAGTGCTCATTATTTTTTTAAAAAAATTACTGTCTAACATATTTTAAATAAAGTTTATTAAACATATAAAAATAAAATACATTGTTCAAATATATCCAAATTAAACATGCAGCAATTCAAATAATAACAACAAAGGTATTACAACTTATATAATTCACATAAATTTCCCACTCATACCTCCCCTCCAACATCTTCCCATTCATTCTCCCACCTAGTACATTCATGAATGCATAGTTAGGTAGGTCATCAACATGCTGACATCAAATTATTTAGAGTAAAACCAGAAAGGAAGCAAAGAGTTCCAAAAGGTTCTGTCCAAACACGGACAACAACAGAGCCTGAAGAAGCTTACTGTTTTGGACTACAACTATCAGAATCCCCAGCCAACACAGAAACTGCCCACATTGTTTGAGGAATTCTATGAGTTCTAATCCAAAATAGTAACTTTTACAAGTTATGGACTGACTGAATATAAGCAAGTGTAAAATGATGCACATTGTTTGTGTGAGAGTGGTATTTCAAATCCACATACATACTGACAGAGCCTCAGATGTTGTAACTGGGCAAGTGCAGAGAAGTTATTGTATAAAAAGGTGCTCTTCAGCATTAATATAGTACCATAATTCAGTTCCTGCTTTCAGCCAGTTTCACAGCAGTACTTAAGAAAAATTTGGTCTCATGTTCAACAAACAACTAGACAATTTTTGTACCATTTTGCCTGTTTTACAGGTGAGTTTCCAAAATATTAATATGAGTGTTTGACAGAGCTTTAATGTCTAAGTGAGTCCACAGAGCAGAAACTAATTAAAGTTCTGCTATCTTAAATTAACCAGTACTCCTTTTGAAGTTTCAAGTATGGCCACACCATACAATAATCTTCCCCAGTATATTTTGGGCTTTGATAGTTGTAATCACCCATCACTGGAAATGCTAGCTAGTGATGATAGGACTTTCAGTCAAAAACAACATAAGCTCATCAGGCTGAGGAATGCTGCTACAGAAAAGCTACAAGAATGCTAAAGAGCTAGTTCTGCATCTTCTAACAAGTACAGATTATACCCACAACCTATCACTGGCCATGCTGGGTAGGCTGATCGAATTGGAGGCTAAAACATCTGTAGAACCAAAGCTTCCCCACCCCTGTTCTAAGCTTCACCCTTACAAACACTGTTATGTTTGAACTTAAAGGGTGGATCCTCAGTATGCCCACCAAAGTGCAGCAGTTATTCAGAATCCTTTCTGGTCAAGGCTCAATGAACAAACTCCCTCAGATAGATGGGCAAACATTATTTACTTGTACATGCACCCTTGCCAGTTTGTGTGCTCAATATAACTCTAAAACTCACCTTTCATTAAATCTTCCTACTACATCTTGATGTGCCTCTGTCCGGTACCTAGAGTGTACATCCTGGAGAAAAAGAAGATTCATTTGTTTGTCTTGATGATAATGACATACAGAGACCACAGTGCAGAGAGTTGCATCACACTGACCCTAGTTTAGTGACCTAACCTTGGATTGCTCTGAAGCCCCAGCCAGCATAGCCAATCAACATGGATTCTGGGAAACAACATCTAAGGGCCCACATTTGCAATCAGACTCTCTCTAGTCTGATTGTGCTACTTTCTCAAACTCTCAGCATCAGATTTCAGTATTCCTGAAAAAGCCTAACCAGAGACAGATGGCATGGGATACCATACTGTTGTATACGATACCTACCTACTGTAAGTTTCCAGGAATGTTTGTTATGCTCTCAGAAATGCATCTAGCAGACATATCAAAATTACTCTATATTTTCTGGCACATCACCGTGCAACTAAGCTAAAGCTTTCCCCATCACTCTTTCTCCAAGCTAAAGAAAATTCCACTAGCTCAGCTGCTCCTTTGCAATTGCTCTATGCAAAAAAACACTGACAGGAACAGGCAAACTAACAATTCAGTTTACTCTAACAGAGAACAGGAGACATTCTACATATGCCCAGAGATACAAGTGCAACTATAAAGAGCTTCTAGAATTGAAAACCTGTATTAAGCACAAGGATTATCTCAAACCACTTGTAAGTAGGAAAACGATCTCAATACCAAGTCAGGAATGTAGCAACCCATAGTATTTATATATACAAAAAGGAACAGAGAAAAATGTCTTAAGTCTATTTCTCCATTCAGTATAGTGGGCCCTTGGTATATGCTGGGGTTTGGTTCCAGGATCACCCATGGACACCAAAATCTGTGGATACTCAAGTCTCATTAAATACAGGGTGTAGTAAAATGATGGACCTTATATAAAATGGCAAAATCAAGGTTTGCTTTCTGGAATTTTTTTTTTGGGGGGGGATATTTTCAAGCTGTGGGTGGTTGACTCAGTGGATACAGGACCAACTGTATGGTCTACAGTGATTAGAAGCAGCTCTTCAAGATCTAAGACAGAGGTCTTTTCCATCAACTGAGAACTTATTCTTTTCTAACTGGGGACTTCTGAAACTGGGGACTTTTGACCTCCACCAAAGAGTGAGGGCCTATTCTCCCTTGCAGGAAAGGAAACCAATCTCTGTTAAGCAGAGATCTATGATTCTTAGTAACTATACCATGGTCATAGTGTAGAGTTGCTTCAGGGAATTCATTGTTCTCAGAAGGATTGCAACTATGCCCCCGCCTTCCACAGTTTCAACAGTTCTCGCCAACAAGTTTGGAGTCAAGGCTTCAAAGTCCTAGAAGATTATGCAGAAAAGTAACATGTAATTTCCAGGTTAGCCACACATTTAATGTACCAGCACTATAAGCAACAACCAAAATGCAAACAGTATCAAATTTTTCTCCACCCCTCTCTATCATCACCTTTGCTCGCAAGCAATATGAAATCAAGAAAGAGAACTGCTTGATGGAACCCAGACATTTTAACTTCAGTTTGCATAGGCTTGCATGCTTCCCTTTCCCTTTGCAGTTGCTACTGTGTGCCTTCAAGTCATTTCCGACTTATGGAGATCCTAAGGTGAACCCTGAAAGTATGTGGCTTCCCTGCTCATTTCCTATTGAGCTAAAAGAGACTCTTGTCTGCTGTGGCATGCAGGTTAGGAAATAACCTCACATTAAAGATCCTATTGGCAACAAAAGCAATGTCATTCTGGTGACAGATATATTGTATGCAAATTATGGCCCCAACTGGTTGATGGAAACTGAAATATCTATAGCTGATCTGAAATTGTATTTGAAATTGTTTTAACAATTATAATAACTGTACTGTGCAAGTATTATTTTATAAATTTTTGTACTGGTCAATGACCGAATAAAATTTTACTTACTGAGACTTTTTGCTAGAGCCTTCGAGGCCAGTTGGTTTAAGCAAAATCTGAACAAGTGCACAGTTATTAAATTGTGCTGATGTTTTAAGTGATTTTAAACAGTTTTTAAATGTTAAATTGTTTAAAATATTTAAATTATTCCTACTATTTTAAATTGTTTTAGTCTGTTAAAATCTATCTTGTACTGTACACCACCCTGAGATCTTTGGATATTAATATAATTATATTAATATAACTGAATATAATTTATCAATATTTTAATAAATGATCCCTGTCCTTACATTGGGATACTCTTTCCAACATTTATTTGCTCTTTTAGAAGAGTGAGGGAGACAATACATGTTTTAATGATAACACAGCACAATGTATCCCTTAGTTTAATCTACTGAGAAATGTTACCAAGACTGTTATCTGTATAAGAGTGCAGAGCCCAAAAACACTAATTTTAGACTACAACTCCTGATAACATTGGCTCGGCCAACTGAAGAGCATTCTTGCTAGTGGATTCTGAGAGCTGTACTTAAAAATGTAATTTTTTTGAGCTCTTGTTAGCTGACGAGTAAGCACTTTCACTACTCTTGTACAGAATTGGTCAGTATAAACCTGACTTCATAGCAGCAACAATCTTCCTGGTTCAGATGACTGTGTCTTTGCTTAATAATCTAAATTATGACCCTTCTGGCAACACATGAACCCCTCTTGCTTCACTACTCCTTCCTTGTGGCACACCCAGATAAAATGTAGATATCTAGTTCTAAACAACATTTCTTTTGTTGCCTGAAACTGCAAACCAAATTTTCCTCACTCTGATAAACACAAGACAATTCAAGTCACAATACGATTGTCCAGATACAACCTAGTTTTTATGTAAGTTTCAAATGACTTTTTAAAGGGTTTTGAGGGGAAAGAGAGGAATATAGCACAGAAAATATTCATTCTGTCACAAATTTTAACAGAATGTTTCTGCAGCTTAGTTCCTGCTGCAGAAACACTGCAGTCAACTCAAATGAAGCTGCTGTTATATGACTTGTATGAAGAAGATTCTCATACGCAGAACATCTTCCTCAAGTCTGTTCAAATGAAACTGCTCTTGTATGACTTATATAAAGAGAATTCTCATATTCAGAACATCTTCTTACCTGGAGTACACACATGCCAAATGTATTCCCAAGAATTTTGTGTGTCTCATTGTAGTAACAGTATCGAATATTGGTAGCTGCAATGAACAACTCAAAGGGGTCATCTTGCTTCAAATCTAACATTCCAGTTTTAATTTTCTTCTGCAACTGTCTCATCCTTTTTTTACGGTGGCTGGTGGGGCAAAACAGATGAAATCAGATGTCTTGTGGAAATTATCAGGGTTTCAAGGGGAATCTGTGCATGTTTACTCAAAAATAAATTCCACTGTGTTAAGGACAAGCTAGCTTTGAAAATGTCTGAACATGTAGGTGCAGAATGATCTACTTCTGAGGCAGAGACCCCCCAAGAAGCAGCAAGAAATGCAGCAGAAGGGATCCTCTAAACCATAGACTTAATCCATCCTATGGTAGTCTATAAGCACAGACTGTAGACTGAATGTTCCTTCCTTTGATTGTTGCTCTATCTACTGGTTGTGGAGAAGATGAAAAAGGAGCATATCCCTATACACTGTCCAATGGGTTTGCATGGAAGGTAAAGGAGGAGTGATACTGAGTTACTAGCCAAAAACACTGTTCCACATGTGGGAGGAGGGATCCAAACCCCAGCAGGATTCAGGAACCAATTCCTGAGTTAATGGAAAAAATGTGTTTGAGAAGAGATTTGAAGTCTGGAGCAGGACTGGAAATGTTCTGGGGAAAAACCAAGAGCTGCAAGGCAGAATTATTTAAGGGAGCAATAATATTAATACAGTGTGCCCATGTTATATGGGGCGCACTTTACGTGGTCTTGAACGTATGCACTCAAGCTGTGGGGTGCACGTGTGACGCAAGGGGCGGTGCGTCCCATTCAAACGAATGGGCGCGCACACCCATGCTGCCCCGCGTGCCGCCACGCACAAGCCCCATTGTTTCCAATGGGGCTCGAGCATAGGCGGAATTTGCCTTATGCGGCGGGGTCCAGAATGGATTCCCCGCATAAGGCAAGGGCGGACTGTAATATTAAACAAATAGCCTTGGAAAATTCATCAAGAATTTAGAAGCATATGTTAAGATGGAGACAGGTAACTGACAAATGTAACTACATTTTTCTACAAGAAAAAATAGTGGCAGTCTTGCTACCAAGATATTAAGAGATAAATAAACCAAACCAACCAGCACTTCAAAACCTGTACCTTTATGACATGACACCTACATTTTAAAAAAAGGGAGGGGGGAGGAGATACCATATGTTTTTACCTGCTGAAGCCCAGTTCTTTCTTGTAACACCATAACACTGATGGCCTAGCCTTCACTGCTGCTTTAGACAACATATGATGGAGTATGACCACCTGTCAAGTGATGAGAAAGAATTCTATGCTAAATAATATTATACCTATTTATTTCATTTACATCCCACTCTTCTCCCATCACAGGATCCCAGGTCAAATAATTAAAAGTAAGTACAGATAAAAACCTGTGAGTATAAAGGTTAAAACTAAACAAATAGTTCTATTAAAATACAACATTATAACAGTTTAAAGTAGGTTTAAAACATAATACAAAATATAAAAGCAGAGCCTATTAAAAGCCCCTTCTGCAACCTGCAGTTAGAGCCAAAGTCCTACTTAAATGAAAAGGTCTTTGCCTGCCAGCAGAAAGAGACCAGAAAGGGGGCCAAAATAAACCCTGCTGAGGGAGGGAATTTATATCATCATCATCATCATCACCACCACCACCATCATCACCATGCTCTTCCTCTTCCTCCTGCATTTCCCCCAGTTTGGGACTCAAGAATAATTAAAGCAATTAAACCATAATAGCATTAAAATCAGTTAAAAACACAAACATTAAAAAATAAAAATAAAGTCCAGCACATATGCAAGGTCTGTTTCTCCTTTTAAAAAAAACAGTTCACAAACTCCTGCTGGAATAAAAAGGAGTACCCACCAAGAAGGCTCTCTCCTAATAAAGCATCTATGAATTCAGATTTTGAAAGCACATGAGAGAATGTAGATGGGGAAGCTGACCCCTTCCCCAATTCTGCTGATAAAGGCCATTAAATCACCAGGAAGGTTATGTGACCCCCGAGCATGTTACCAACTTCTTTCTCTTAGTCTCAAAGGTGGTATAAAATCTGTTTGTGTACTGATCCAGACTAACATGGCTATGTTTTTGAATTCTACCAGGAAAGTTTAATTATTGATCCCATTAAATTCCTTCTCTACTCTTTGGTTAAACTGAAAGCTGCCCCCCCAACAAGCCTGATATATCGGACTACAACTACTAGAATTGTCTAACCAGGATGGCTCAGTTCATTATAAAATTAGTTCACACAGTCAGTGGCTACACCTCACCTGATCTTTGCCATGGTCCCCTACTACAACGAAGAGTGTCCTATGCCGCTCAGCCACTCCATTCTCAATCAGTATCCGAATACGATTATCCACTTTCTTGCGCTGCATTTTCACTGGAGGTTCCTGTAGAGATTACAGCAATTCATCTCAAGTATTACTTCAGTTAAGATGGTGTAACAGTTAGTGGTCAAATGGCAAATATCTTCACCCTTACTGCAAAAATACAGCAGATCAAAATTACCCTCAAACATTTTATCCTAAAGATTCAAAAATTAATTGCATGAATTATGTACTGTTCGACTCCAGAATTTTAACCCCATTCTAGAACATGCCATGCAAGAATCTCCCAAATTGCATTTCATGGTTTCCCAATGGTTTGTTGACCTTTAATTGCTTGTCCTGCTCACCATACAGTAGGAACACAAAAGTTGTGTGATTTGACCAAGGCTATCCAGTGGGATTCCATGTGATTTGAATCTTGGGCTGCATCTGCACTGCAGAAACAATGCAGTTTGACCCCACTTTAACTGGCATGGCACCAGAATTCACTGACATAGCAGGCTAAATGTCTCACAAAACTACAGTTCCCAGAATTCCATAGCACTGAGCCATGGCAGTTAAAGCGGCATTGATCGAGATAATTTCTGCAGTGCAGATGCAGTCTTTGGTGTCCTGCAGAGTTGTAATCCAGCACCCAAACCACTGACTATGCTGGCTGAGGGACTTATTTCCAAGCAAGCTCACACACAGAGGGATCTTGTAGTGCTTCTGAGATGAAATGAAAGAAAGAAGTTGGTAAACTTGAGCCTCCTTCCTCAGATGTATGGGATGGAGTGGAGAGTCCAAGGACAGACCTATATAATCTGGTTGTGTGAGAATGTCAAATGAAATTCAAAACCTTGTGGGTATGGAGATGAGGCGACAAGTTCAGTTTTACTGTCACCTAAAGCCAAAGAGAGCTGTTGCGTAACTTAGGTCCAAAACAAACTGCAGAAATAATTCAGTTTGAGACCACTTTAACTGCCCTGGATCAATGCTAGGAAACTCTGGGAACTGTAGTTCTGTCAGACATTTAGCCTCCTCTATCAGAGAGCTCTGGTGCCACAATAAACTACAGTTCCCAGGATTCCCTAGCACTGAGCCAGGGAAGTTAAAGCGGTCTCAAACTGAATTATTTCTGCAGTGTGTTTTGGACCTTAGTGTTTCTGATTTATGGTGACACTAAGGCGAACCTATCATGGGGCTTTCTTGGTAAGTGTCTTCAGAGGGGGCTTGCCACTGCCATCCTCTGAGGCTGAGAGAGTGTGACTTGCTCAAGGTCACCCAGTGGCTTTCCATGGCCGAGCTGCGATTTGAACCTTGGCGTCCAGAGTCACAGTCCAACACTCAAGCCAGTGTTACACCATTCTGGCTCTCCTAAGGAAAGCAGATAACTGTATGACTGAGTACTGGGATGTAGTGTGGGAACCAGAGAGGAGATGTGATGGTCAAGGGCACCCTCATAAGGATGCTGGGTTAGAGAGTGTTGATATATGTGTATGGTGCCAGGAAGCCATTGCCTATGTTCAACTCTCTCTTGGTGAACTGGAGTCTGGGGACAGGGTAACCAGAGGTCCTCCTTTTCCAGGACATGCCCTACATTCTGGGAGCAGAAGCCCAAAACCCCCTTAAAGAGCACAGTCTGGGGACCACTGTCCTAAGGCACGGTTTCCAGACCCTTCACCGTTTTAAAAGCAGAACAGAATGGCACTATAATGACTTCCTTGATCTGGACACTATGCTTCTATTGATGCAGCCTAGGATCGCCTTGGCCTTTGTAGCTGCCGCCATGACCCTGCTGGCTCCCGGTCACCTGGTGGCCTGCTTTTCCACACGGCGGGGCTCTCCCAAAACTAAACTCCGAAACGCACTGCAGAAATAACCCAGTTTGAGACTGCTCTGACTTCCTTGGCTCGGTGCTAGGGACTCCTGGGACCTGCAGCAGAGCTCTCTCCGACAGGGAAGGGCTGAAGGTCTCCCAAAACTACAGTTCCCAGGATTCCTTAGCATAGAGCCAGGGCAGTTAAAGCGGTTTTAGGATTGTTTCTGCGGTGAGTTTCGGACCTACCATTCCCAGGATCGCCATAGCAATGAGCAGCGGCAATTAAAGCGGTTTCAAAGCGGCCTCCTCCATACCTTCCCCAGTCCTGAGCCGTCCGCCTCCCAGTCTCCTCCTCTCCTGGATCCCAGACACGTGTCTGCCGGGTTCCGGGTTCCCACGTGCACCAAACGCCCCTCCGGCCTCCTCGGGGATGACGATGAGGGACTCTGACTGCAGGGGAGGATAGGCACCCAGGCCTACGAAGAGCAGGCCTTTCTCACACAGGAAGAGGAGGAGCCCTGGGCCTCATTGGCCTTTGCCAGCCTTTCCCTTCAGCTTCTGAGGCGGCCAAACTCGCTCTGCCCCAAAAGTAACCCAGGCTGCATCCACACTGGAGAAATAACCCGGTTTGGTACTGCTTTAACTCTTTTTGGCACTTTGCTATGGAATTCTGGGAGTTGGAGTTTGTTGTGGGGCCCAGAACGGAGCGGAGCACCCCACAACAAACTCCAACTCCCAGAATTCCATAGCAAAGAGCCAGACAAAAAGTTAAAAGCCGTGCCAAACCAGGTTATTTCTCCAGTGTGGATGCCACCGCTTGCTCAGTGCTGGGGAATCCTGGGAACTGTAGTTTTATTGTGGCACCAGAGCTCTCTCTGACAGAGAAGGCTCAACGTCTCACCAAAAATACACTTCCCAGGATTCCCCAGCAGCACTGAAAAGCACCAAAGGGGCCACTCAAACTGGTTGTTTCTGCAGTGAGTTTTGGGCCTCCGGTCCCCTAAAAGTCTTACAATGCTGAGGCCCTGTTGTTGTTGTTGTTGTGAGGATATACTAAAAACAAATGACAGTACTTGCCCATAGGGAATCATACTTGCCCATAGGGATCATTGGGGAATACTATTTGCCCATAGAGAGCAGGGCAAGTATTAAATGAGGGGGTCTAAACACAATGACAGTACTTGCCCATAGGGAAACCATACTTGCCCATAGAGCATCTTTAGGGAACACTATTTGCCCCTAGAGAAGCATAGGGGAAATTAAGGAAATTAAAAAAGATTGTATTTACAGTGCTGTGTATTTACAGCGCTTTAAATAAAGGATAATAATAATAATAATATATATAATAATAATATAATAATAGGGAAACCTACAGGAATAATTGTCCCTAGGGAAATTCAATACTTGCTCATAGGGAAAAAATAGGGCAAGAATTCCATGGAGGGGCCTATGTACTAAAACAAATGACAGTACTTGCCCATAGGGAAGCCATACTTGCACATAGGAATCATTGGAGAATACTTGCCCACCGACAATCATTGGCAATGCTTGCCCATAGGGAAACATAGGGCAAGGATTAAATGGAAGGCCTAATATACTAAAGCAAATGACAATACTTGCCCATGGAAACCATATTGCTGACAGAGAAAACCATACTTGCCATAGGGAAAACACTGAATACTTGCCCTATGTTTCCCTATGGCACGTATTCATGATTCCATGTGGGCAAGTATGGTTTCCCTATGGGCAACCTTGTCATTTGTTTTAGTATGTCCTGTTGTTGTGTACCATTGAGTGGTGTCTGACTTATGGCGACCCTATCGTGTGGGTTTTCATGGCCAGATTCTTCCACAGGGGTTTTGCCGTGTCCTTCCTCTGAGGCTGAGAGTGTGACTTACCCAGATGTCCTAACTGCAAAGGAGGGTACTGCAAAATGGAGGGCATTTTAGTTATGCTTAAAATGGAGGACGTTTGGAATTCCTCCTGGAGAGGAGGTGGATGGAGGGTGTGTTCGGGAAAGGAAGACACTCCTTTCCTGAATATCGTCTGGATTGGCTTTCTTGGCTGAGCAGAGATTCAAACCCTGGTCTCCAGAGTCATAGTCCAACCACTACAAGTCCTTATTTACGCCAAATGTTCACCACTGAGGCACCTCTGCACTGTAGAATAATGCAATTCGGCTCTTTTTCAGTGCTGGGCTCTAGCCTATGGAATCCTGGGATTTGTAGTTTTACAAAGGTTTTCAGCCTCTGTCAAGAGTGCTTGGGTGGCCTCAGAAAAGTACAAATCACAGGATTCTGTAGGATGGAGCCCTGGCAGTTGAAGAGGTGTCAAACTGCAATACACTGCAGCGGTATCGAGATAAATGTAAGAACACGGATGTTCTTATGTCCTCCTTTTCCAGGACATATTCTATATTTCAACTTTCCATTCAGGAGAGAATTCCCAATTTCTCTGTTTTGAGCATAGCTAAGAAGCACGAATCTACATTATCATGAGTGTTTCTAGCTTTTATTTGGACATGTCCTACATTTTTCTTGAATGTCAGACTTTGTCATGCCTTGTCTCTTTTTGATAATGTCCTATATTTGTCTTGAATTCTACCACCTTTAAATGCGTTTATCCAACATGTGTTGTCCTTTTTTGCAGTTAGGACATCTGGACACCCTGCACTGGGCTGCAGTCTATCAGAGAACTGGACACCTGTAACCCTATAACAATAGCAAGTACACTTCCATACCGCTTCTCAGTGAACTAGCATTCCCTAAGTACTTTTAAACGTGTAACCTAAGCATGTTTATGGAATTGGACTATATAGGAGTTAATAATTTGTACAGCACGTTTTGGTTGTTTGAAATACTGCCCAAACATTATACCAAATCCTTTCAATTAATAATGATAACGAGATGTGTCTGTACTAGTATCATTAAAATACTATGGGGAGGCTGGTAGTAAGCTCACAAGTGAAATCTGTTGCTTTGCTCTTTACTTTCTACTGTACTTTTTTTCTACTATATTTTTTAAAAAAACCTACCTGCAAATAAAGATATATGGCTCACAAAACTTTATTGCCAGAGTTTTTTGGGTTTTTCGGGCTATGAGGCTATGTTCTAGAAGAGTTTATTCCTGACGTTTTGCCAGCAGCTGTGGCTGGCATCTTCAGAGATGCTGGCATGGAAGAAAGGGGGGTGTATCACACACACACACACACACACACACACACACACACACACACTCTCCATGCCAGCAT
The DNA here is from genome assembly GCF_019175285.1 of Sceloporus undulatus. Taxonomy (NCBI): domain Eukaryota; kingdom Metazoa; phylum Chordata; class Lepidosauria; order Squamata; family Phrynosomatidae; genus Sceloporus; species Sceloporus undulatus. The sequence goes on along the minus strand of NC_056522.1, from coordinate 296,515,891 downwards.
TCTCTGAAGATGCCAGCCACAGCTGCTGGCAAACGTCGGAATAAACTCTTCTAGAACATAGCCTCATCCCCAATCCCCCCAGACATAACATGGATGCCGGTGTGAAAGCCTTCGACTTCACCATATTGCCTGTTTTTAATTATTTTAATCACAGGCTAGACATCCTATATTCAGAGCCGTTCATGTGTACCCATTTGGAGCACAAGTGTATGGAACTACCTATGTTTGCATTTTTAAATACCCTCTTCCCATCACCAACATGTGTTCAGAAGGACATCTCTAGTCTTCTGTGGATGGATGATCCATCAATTATCAATATTCTTCTTTTAAACTATTATCATGATTGCGTTCTGTCATTCTGTATATAACTCCTCCAAAGTATTGATCCCATATGATACAGAAGAATAGGTTTCAATCAATTTAAATATTGCTCAATAATAGACTTTATGAATACGTTCAGTCATCCATATTATTGCTTTGGAGTATGCCTTCCTTACTTCCACAGGTTGACACTGCAAATTGCAAATACAGATTTTACTCCTAACTGGTAAAAACAATTGAAGGTCAGACAAAGGTTCCTTTCAACTGTTTCTGTTCAGAGCAAAGCTCACTAACTCCTTTCTGGTAGGAGCTAGTTGCCTTTCCTGTTCCATTAGGATGTAAATGAATGTGCTTCATTTTAGTAAACCTCCTTCCTCATAAGGGACAATAAGCAGCCATGATGATTCTAATTACCACACATTTTCCTTGTCTTTGTTTAAAAAACCAAAACCAAAGATTTTTTGCTTTAAAAAGAGAAACCATGGTCTCCAAGTTCACCCAGAGATGCTTGTACATTTAAATCGTGCTCTATACAGTACTCCACTACTACTTAAAGTGTTGTCCCGGACCAGTACCTGTTGCCTGAGCCACTGGGGTCCTGGCAAATGCTGGTCTCTGGCACATTTCTTGGGAAGAAATAATGGGCACAAATATATTTGTGCCATTCCAGTGCATTTGGATGTGTGTGTGGAGTAATTACCCCCCCCCCCATGATGTACCCCAAAAAGCACTGCTAGAGGCGACCTGGCTACACCGTTTTGGCATACTTTAAGGTTTGTATTAGATGCAGCAAGAGCAAGAATGCAGATAGGAAGGAAAATTAATAATCTAAGATATACAGATGACACCATACTAGCGGAAAACATCAGAGACTTGGAACAATTACTAAGGAAGGTCAAGGAAGAAAGTACAAAGTCGCTTGTGTTGCAGAAAATAAAAACAGAATGACATGCCGAATTCACATAAATTTCACCTAGACAACGAGGAAATTGAAATAGATTCCTCATACCTGGGATCAACATTGATCAGACGGAGACTACCGCCAAGAAAATAAGACCAGGAATGGAAAGGAAAGCAATGAAAGAGAAATCCTAGAGTAAAGCTATTCAACTGAGCACTAAAGTTAGAATAATCCAGCCACTGATTCCCCATCACCATGTCTGGATTTGATAGCTGGGCAGTGAAGAAAGCAGTAAAAGAAAATAAATGCATTTGAGTGTGGTGCTCGAGAAGTGTTGAGAATATCATGAACAGCCAAAAAGATAAACAAATGGGTCCTAGAACAAATAAAATGTGAACTCGCTCTGGAAGCAAAGATAACAAAAAGCTGTTGTACTTTGGTCATCTCATGAGAGGCACAAAAGACATAATGCTAGGAAATGTAGAAGGGAGGGAGAGGACTACATGCCAGATGATGACTCAATCAAGGTGGTCATGGGCATTCATTTGCAAGACTCAAGCAGAGAAGTGGATGGGGGATTTGGCAATGTCTCCACACGGGTTGCCAAGGGTTGAGGTCGACTCAAGGGCAGTTAACAACCAACCTTAGAAGCAGAATCTTGAATTGGGAGGGGCCTCATGGGCCATCAAGTCCCTTTGCTTGTTCAAGCAGAATCTCCATCTAACAAACCTCATTGCCAAATTTTTTTTAAAAGTTGTCTCTCACTGTATTTTCCATGTGTGGAATTCCTGTAGTTGTCTTCAGCTGAGATGACAGCTTATCTTGTATTATTCATACAGCAACCAGTTGCAACACAAACTTCTAAAACCGTGAAATGAATATGATTTGTATTTATAGGGATACTAATGTAAGAAAGAAACTTCACTTAATATTGTATATGATTACTATGGCCGACATTCTATATGCACACAATATTGGAAAAGAAAGGATCCCTAGTGAAAGAATGGCTAAGTAAACTATGGGAAGCTAAAGAATGGATGTACTAACGGAGAGTATGAAAAATAAGATGTGAAAAAGCTAGCGTAAGATGGGAAAGCTTGAATTCGTATTGCGGCATAAAGTTTGAAGAATAGAAGACTCTTAGAAAAGGATAGTGGATTTAGAGAAATTGATATGTATGTTTAAACTAGGATTGATTACTTTTTACTTTTGGAGGACCCAGTTGATGTATGATATAAGGCTATTGTTTCTTTTGAATTAGATTTAGTGGACATACGTAATAATATCACTTAGCTGATTACCGCAGATTGTGTTGGAGGTGCATGAAGCTTTCGTTGACATGAAAGGATATGCATATTAGTGTTTCGTTATTGTATTTGTTTACCATGTTTATGTTGAGTGTTGTCTAATTTTGTAATGTTTTTTTATTTTATTATGTTTGTTTGTTGTATGAATAAAAAAAATAAAAACCGTGAAAACGAGATTAATGTAGCATTTCCTCATAGTAAGTTTATGGCTAAGATACCAAAATCTTACCCCTATTGACATTTTCACACACTCGGCATCACATAACCTGGCTTAAATATGCAAAATGGGTGAAACACACCAAGCCTCTATGATAGTACCTAAAGTACGGTGCAAAATGAACTATTCTGGAGAAATTCATTTGAAGAATGTATGTCTTCATCGACTGTGGAATTATGGCAATCCCACCAGTTTAACAGTTTTCTTAGGCAAGGAATATTCAGAGGTGGCTTTGCCAGTCCTTTCTTTTGAAATATAGCTTACAACATCTGGTATTTGTTGGCAATTACCATCCAGGTATTAACCAGGGCTGATCCTGCATAGCTTCCAAGCTGAGACTGTATGTGATGCCTTTAGGCCATCTAGTAGTATTCTTGGTAAAGCTATCACTGCTGGCAATATCCACATAAAAACAAATCTCCCAGTAATTTATTCTTAAGATTTTTCTTTGAATTAAAAAAACCCACTGAAGATATATGTGGCAGGAACAGGCTAAAAATCCAACATGCATACTAAGGAATACCCTAGAAATATACACATTTAATTTTAATGCAACTGTTTGAAATCTGCTCTTCCAAATTCACCAGGAAGCAGTTGAAGGGTATGTGTGAACATGCAGACTGAGGTTGGCTGACATGTCCATGTCATGGTGGAATATAGGATGCCTATCAGTTCTAGAAATGTAGCATAGCAAGGCATGGCATAGCCTGGCATATGATCTGCCTAGGGGACAATTGCTATGGCTTCAAGTTATACTGTGTGAGCGGTCTATCCAGCTCTTCACAACTACACAACTTTGCTTGAAGACCTCAGTATACCAAAGTGAGAGCCATTTCAATACTAGGCAAAGTACTTTTGCCAGCAAAATAAATGCAGCATTAAACTGGAATAATAGAAGGCAATGCTTTACCTCACTGATCTGTAACCAACAGCAGACTACAACTGTACTGGCACTAATTCCAGTTTCTGAATCAGATTTAAATTACCATGGTTTAAAATTCAGTGTTTACATAGGTATGAATAACAGTAAGGTCAGTTAAATGCTATTATAATATTAAATACAGTCATCCCTCCATATTTGCAGCTTTGATATTTGTGGGTTTGATTAATGTGTTCTCTGTAAGAATATCAAGGTTCTCCAGTGCAACTTCATGGTAAATGTTAACTAAAAGTTGCACTGAAAGACCAAGAGATTCCTAGAGAGAATTATCTACTAGTCATTTGTAGCTCCTCCAGTGCAGTTCTATGGTCAGTGTCTGTTGGACGTTGGAGGGACAAGTGTAATATCCATAAGGATATCTCACTATTTTACATATAATGTTACTACTGTAGGGACGCATCTCAATTGTATAGGATAAAAGTTTTAAAAATGAAGCTTGAATGTTAATTGAAATTGCCATTAAAATAGCTGCAATAAGTTTGTATAGCAAGAGAGAAATTTCAACTGCACATGAAAGTAGTTATTTCAGTTTAAGTGTCAAAAGAAGAATGCTGCACTTACCCAATACACATTATAGCACCTGAAGGATGCCACCTATGATATTTTAATATAGAGAATTAAGAAAGGTAGTGTAATTTAGGTTGCAGTGATTTTAAAAAAATCTTTGTATGTTGGATTCTGAATATCAGAATATATTTATATTAAAAAGGAACCAGCTCAAGAAATCCTGTTCCTTTAAAAAACAGACACTATTATACACCAAAGTGGTCAGACAATTCTGTGCAATTCTGATCTACAGAATATTTTATACACAAGCTTTAAATCACTCTTAGGCCCTGTACAGACTGGTACTTTATGCTGGCCTGTTGGCAGTCAGGATGCAGGATCCTGGCAGTGGACGCCATGACTCTGCCCCCAGGGCATCATGATGCTGTGCGCTGTTCCTGATGGCACGCTGCATCATGGCACGATGCTGGCTGAAGGGGCACCACACAGCCATGCTCCGCGGCTATGGCACCCTTCTGAGGTTGGATTGGGGCTGCGGCATGAAGTTGCTGCAGCCTCGATCCAGCCAGGAAACGGGCATTTGCATGCCACCCCTTATGTACTGTTTGTACAGCCCCTCAATATGCAAAATGTAATATCTCCATTTGTTTCAGTATCTATTTTGTTTTCTTCTGTTTTGGACACCACTCAGATACAGGAAGAGCAACAGAAAGGACACAAAGATGCTTTACAGCTTTACTTAGGAAATTATAAAAGATATAGATATGAAACAAAATGATGAAAGCTGAACTGTGAATTTCTGTTGATAACATAATGCAACTACAAAATGGGCAACACAAAAACTTTCTTTCACAATATACATTAACCAGTATATAAACTCATTACTGTAGATCAGGGATGGGGGACTTATGTGCTCCAGATACTGGACTGTAATTCCCAACCACCACTGTCTATACTGAGTATGACTGAATTTACAGCCCAGCATCTGGATGACATTTTCTCAACCAATTGCTATACAGAGTTTTGTAAGGACTGTTGGTTTAGTTTCAGATAGGTATTTGACCAATTTCTTTACTTTTTAAATATAAATTAGAGTTACAGTCTGGAAACCCTCAAGCACTTAAAATTTTTCATAACTACAGCATGCTATTTTTATGACTGGCAGTCAGTTCTTTTTCAGAGTGTTGCCTGAATTGTGACTTTTTAAAACCATCACTCATCACATACTACTAAACATTTCTCCAAACTCTTAACAATGGGTGAGAATTTCCAGTTTGAAATACTCATTTAAGCTGTTGCACAAAGGGAAAGATTTCAATACCACTAGCACTGGTTGCTAAGTAAATTATTTCATGTTGATCATTTGGGGAGAACAATTATTTCATATTTAGGAAAACAGAGCCAAATTGGACTGACACAATAATCTTCAAACCAATTATCTCCAATTTTATCTGTTAATTTCACCCTAATACCATAGGATTTTGTGCCACTGGAGAAATTCAGAGTTTGAGAATCTGAATGTTTTTTCAGTGTTAAAGAAAGCAAGGGTTTCAGTTCTTTAGAGCAACACATAAAGGCCTTGAAAGCTAAAGGATAAAATTAGAAGAAATCACAGCTCAAGCAGAAGTTTAACAGTATTTCTAACCATTCAAAAGGTAGGCTACATTTTGTTGTGCTGCTGTTCCTCTAAACTACAGGCAAGAGAGACATTATGTAGTAAGCAAACAGATAAGTTATTTGCATTATTTTAAGCATGGTAGATTCTCTTGATCATAAATTAAATTACCCTGGTGTATATATTCTTTTTTTAAAAAGCACGTACCTATTCCTGCCTGCTTGATTTCGAATTAAGAGAAACCATATTATCATTTTACTTAGCAACTACAGCATAGGGCATGCTCAAAATAAAAATTCACATTAGTTCTCATGATGAAAGCTGAAGATTCTCTCCTTTACAGATGGATCGTGCAAATTTTCAGAACCTGATTTGCTAAACTGAGATTAAAAATAATCAACTCTTTAATCCCACTTCTTTTAAACATATTCAACAAGCAGAAACAATACTGCTTTGCGTAAGAGGACCACCACTCTGATACAGCAAGGGCAATGTGCATACAAAAGCAGGATTTTCTAAAAACATTCCTAATTCAGAAACTCTTGTCCAGAATGTTCAAAGGGTCAAACTATATCCAGCATTTGTGCCATGCTGACAGTACCAACTGCTGCCTAAAGAATTCTTGTATGTAGCCCCAAGAAGATGGACAGAACTGTCAGCATTAACCATGTTCAGCTGAAGCCAGGGAAAGGGGAGAGAGAGAGCGACTGCACCTCCTCAATGGTTATCTTCTTTCTCACTCAGTTTGAATTTCTCTGAGCACCCATAATAGTGAAGTCCAAGGAATGCATGTCAAGTTTCTATCTGCATTAGCCAGTGTAGATGTGTTAAAGAATACAGCCTTTTTTTTTTAATAAACATGTTTTATTTATTTTGCTTAGATCTGTAACTGCTGGCTGTAATTTCCCTTAAAAGGGGAAACCAATTCAAACATGTACTGGTGCTTTTCAAAAGAGAGCAATTTAAAAGGTCAGTGGCGGCAGCGGCAGCAGCAAAAGGAGGAGGAGGAAATTAAAATTGCTTAAAACCTTTAGGCTGCAGAAGAAAAAAAAATGACCAAAAGTAATATGAATATTAATTCCCATCAGTACCAGCATCAATTATTTAGGTGACAATACAACAAGATCAAGTATTAGTGACAGGCAATGAACGAGTCATAAGGAAAGATAGAGAACACCAGTCCTTACAAATGCCATTGCTATCCAAGAAATGTGTTTGAGAGAGCTTGTTTAACACTTCACATTGAAAACACAAGTGGCCAGCCAGATTACATCCTCTATTTCTTAACAGAAAAATTTAAAGTGCCAATCAAAGCCTAATTTTGGGTTTACACAATATCAACAATTACATGAAATAGTGTACCCCTTTGCAACAGCAGTTCAGACCTAATAGGAAAATGCTGTAACAAGGGGTGCGTGTAAGCTGTTCATCAGCTTATTATTTAATTAGAGGAGTATAAGCATAGATTATGCATTGTAAAATGATCAGTGCTTCAGTCTAATAGAAAAAGCAGAAATGTAGCTGTTCTGTTAAACCACACTTTACTTCTTCCATCTTCCTTTCTGTGAAAGTCTGAACATACCAATTGTCTGAATAAAACGTTTAGGGTTTTATAAATTTCTTTATCCAAATTTGCTGCAGCGCTATATAATGTCAATGGAATCAGTCAAGTTGTTAGCTATGGAGTCTGACGTCACCCTGACACTGCCATTTTTGCTTTTAATCAGAGCTAGGGTAAAAATTCTGGATCTCATGTGCAAGGCTCAAGATGATACTTAGGACAGAACATGCAGAGTAAACGCCGTTTCTTTCGATATTCCAGAAATATAAAGCTGACAACTGTAGTCTTGTCTTTTATGGGCAATGAAAATAATCCCTTTACTATGAATTTCCTATAAAGGGGAAGAAAGAGATAACTCTTCTGGTAACATGTATGGTACACTGGCCAGTGTGTTTTTGGCGTTTAAATGTAATCCTGTTAGATTAATTCACTTGCTGAGCATTCATTTGAGGCATCCCTCTGTTGGGTCTTGGGGGCCCTCCACGACCTAGAAAATAAAAATAGCATTTTATTTTTGGATCAAGTGAGATCCTTGAAATTCAGAATGGCTCTTTCTCTCTCGTGTGGCTTCCTACTAGGCTTGTCTAAGGCCTAGAGATTTGATACATGTTTACTCAGTAGAGGAGGAAGAGTATGAATGTCTACAAATACATGATTTGCATCAGTCTCAACTTTTTTCCTTCTACAAATGGCTGAGCAGTTCACTGCCCATAAACTGTACTTTCAATGATACTAGACTAAAACTACAAAATATGTATAACTGGAAGTATGATTCTGTGTACATGTTTTAGTATTTTTAAAGGTCTAGTACAGAAATTGTTGCTGGGTAGGTTTCAGAGAAAGAGCAATGTCTCATCAGAAAAACATCCAGCAGTGTTTCCATGTCTTAGACTACAAACGTTTATCTTATGTTCAATATATTTTTGATTGGTATTTACATAACTAAGCCTGCACTAGATTAAATCTGAATGTAGATATTTTACCTGCCTCACTAAGATTTTTTTTACATCACTTTTAGTTAATTCGCAAAGAAATTAAATAGCATTGATCCATTCAAGGGCAGAAACAATGCCTTGCACAGATTCATTCCCATTAGACAAAACAGAGCCCTTCCCTACACACCATGCATGAACTCTATTTGCAGAGACAGGATAAGAAGATACCACTGGGAAGAGAAAGTCTCTATGTTCCTTCAGTGTCTCCATCCAACTTCCTCCTGTGTTGCTTGTGCTTATTTTAGCAAAGGAAAGGGTGAAGAAAGGGGCGTGACTTTATTCTGACATTTTGTGGGATGATTTCTTGTACAAGTACTGTATCTGCACTTGACTGGACCAGACTCTTTTGCCTACTTTGCCATTACGCTATTTTCTGTGAACAACTATAATGCAATAGAACAGAATAAAATCAAAAATCTGAAAATAATACATGAAAAAAATATTATCTGTTAAGATAATTCTATTCACCCTGTTTATAAAAATATAGTCCATTTTAACCACACACAGCTGAAGACAGAAGAGCAGGCTACAAATAATGCAAGATCTTTATTGAAATTCAAGGAGCAATAGCAAAAAAAATCCCAAGATGCAGACACAATTAGAGATATAAAAGCATAAAGGCCTAGCAAAACATTTTTCACATCTCAGACAACTGGGTAAGCTTATATTTTCAAGGAATAAAGAGCAATTTAGTAAATCTTAAATGTAGAGTTTAGAAGTGAAATTTAAGAATACATAATTAAATAGCCAAACTGATTAACAACCTTCAATAGAAGTCTACAACAATTAACACACATTTGAACCAAGATATCCTAAAGTCTGTATCCCACAGATTCATATCAGAAATGAATCACTTGAATATTACCTCGAGGGGCTCCTCGAGGACCACTTTGCCCAGAGCCACGCTTGAAATTCTGTTGGTATCCATCCTGGAATTTAAAAAGAACCAAATGGAGGAAATGATTTTTGCCATTTTTTTAAAAAAAGGGATACAATTTTACTATGTCACTGTATATCATGGGACTTGAGCGTCCATGTACTTTGGTATCCACAGGGGATCTTGGAACCAAACCCCAGCAGATACTAAACCTTAAAATTGGACTGCACAGCATTTAAAAGCTCAACCCTCCTCAGTTTGAAAAAAGACTGATGGCACACAAGTATTTCTGCCTGTCACAAAAACAGAGCAGGGATGGGGCCATCCTGGCTTCTCCAGGGAGGAAGTCTGGGAACAGCCACTGAGAAGGCCCTCTCCCTTGTCCCCTTCAAACAAGCCTGAGAGAGTGGTGGGACAGAGAGCAGGGCCTCTCCAGATGATCCTAGAGCTCTAATAGGCTCATAGAGAGAGAGAGAGAGATACAGTCCTTCAAATAAACTGGAGCCAAACCTTATAAGGGCTTTAAAGGTCAAAACCAGCAATTTGAATTGTGCCTGTAAACAGACCTGCAGCCAATGGAGTTGTCTGCTTCCTGTAGCAAGCTCCAGTTAATAACTTGGCAGCAGTTCTTTGGACAAATGGAAGTTTCTGAGCACTTTTCAAAGGGAGGCCCATGTACAGCACATTATGGTAATACAAGACATGTACCAATGTGGCTAAATCTGACTTCTCCAGAAACAGTGTGCAGTTGGTGCATTAGCTTTAACTGTGCAAAAGCACTCCTGGTCACTACTGAAACCTGCAACTCCAGGCTCACAGCTGAATCCAGGAGTAACCCCCCCCCCAATTGCAAACCTATATTTTCAGGGGGAGTGTAGCCCCATCTAACACAGGCTGAATCCCTATCCCCAGATCTCTCTTTTAACTGACCAGGAACACCTCTGTCTTGTCTGGATTAAGCTTCAATTTGTTTGCCCTCATCCAGTCCATTACAGCTGACAGGCAACAGTTTAGCACAGGAACAGCTTCCTCAGAATTAGGTGGAAAGGAGTGATAAAACTGGGTATCATCAGGATATTGGTAACATCTGTAGTAATTGCTTATTTAAACACATTTTGAAAAAGGAAACTCTCAGAACATGTTTGAATTTGATTACTATAGGGAAGCCCTTTCATCTGTCGGGGATGCTTTGATTTGGATTTCCTGCATGGCAGGGGGTTGGACTGGATGGCCTGTGCGGTCTCTTCCAACTCTATGATTCTATGAACGTTTAATCAACTTACCCGCTGGTAGTTGGAATAGTCCCGAGGAGCATTAAATTGTGCCTGTGTGTAACCACTGTTTGGATTGTTGGAAAATGAAGGGCGGTAGCCATCATACCCTCCTAAAAATTAGGAGAAACACCTTACTGAGAAGTATTACTTTTATGAAAGATGTATGTATACATTTAGAATTATATGGCAATATTCAAGTTAAGGGGGGAAAGTATTCTGCATTAGAGAAATCAGACTATATGTCATCTAGCAAATTGAGAAAATAACATGGGGCAGGAAGAACAGGTTGTCTCCAGCTAGTAGTTTTTTTTCTATACATGGCAACAGCCCTCAGAAATATTAGATCATCCTGATGCAATATTAAATAGACATAAAGACCTATGTCAACTTAACCTTTCAGATACAAAATTCATGGATGTTTAAACCGCATCTTGGCTCTTGTGTGCCATTTTGTTTCTTCAGTATAGTTCAAGATTTCACATTGCATATATCAAGGCATTTATAAATCATATTTTAAAGTGATTTAATAAATGCAGGGACCAAAATTAGAAATCCCAATAAATGTCATAATTTGAGTAAGTGAAATAACTTGCTTTTGCAAGCCAAGGAAGCAACAAACCCTGAAAAAAGATGCAGCCATTTAGTATGTTATAAATGGGAAGATAGATGCATACCATATTATATTATGTCTCCATGAAAACAGCTCCCATGTTAGTTCCTTCTCAAAGCTTGCTGCTTTGCACTTTTAATTCATTGTGTATTCTATACAGCAGAGCAAATGCAGCAAGCTTAGACAACTCTATACTACATGTCATTAAAAAAAAAGCATGCCACTATAATGCTTAAGCATCTGGACATTTTGCATTTCTGAAAAACATTCAGAATTAGTCTTAAAAGGTTTTTAAGTTTTTACCTCTAAACCCATTGGCTGGTCCCCTGTATCCATTCATTAAGCCTCGAGTGCCGCGTGATCCACCACGAGACACTCCCCGGCTGTTATAATAAGGCTGACTGTTACGTGGGAACCCAGTATTCTGTTGTGGAGGCTGTTGGTGGTTACCTGCCACTTGATGGGACTGGTCCGGGGAACCATGGTAGGTGCCAACCACTAAAATGGAAAAGAAGAAAACCAAGAAAGTGCAAAAAGTTTGAACTTAAGACTCCAGTCTCCTAAAGTCTCAAATAATATCAAGCTAACTCACCAATGTACTCTGCTTAAGAGCCACCAAGTAGGACAGTAATGTTAACCTACCCAAAGAAAGATTATTTGCAGAATTAAATCGAACATGGCAGTCTGCATCCCAAAAAAATGTCCCCTAAGTGTCTGCATAGATCATAAGGTTCAGTTTCAGTGTAACTGATTTAATTTGCTAGTTCTTCTGTTAGCGATTTTTCTTTGGGAGGCAGACTGTTATTTCAGTTATATAAAAATACTATGGTAAGCGAAGGCAGAAAAATTAACATATGATCTGTATCTAACAAGAGTGCTCTCCGTTGTAAATCTCTACAAATAGAGTGAAACAGCTTCTCATCAAACATGTCCAAAACATCAAGAATGTCAAACTGTGGTTTGTTTATCTCAGCTAGAATTGTTGAAAGCTTGTTTTTAGAATGAACTACTGGGATTCCATCTCTCAAGTTTACCTGTCTGAAGCTGCTGTTCTTGCTGAAGTTCTGATTGTTCTACTTGGTGAGGCTGATTGGAGAAAGTCTGACTGTAACTGGCCTGGTACTGATTTTGTTGTTTTAGGGTTTCTGGCTCATTGACAGGAGGAACAGGTGCATTCATGTTAAATACCTGTAACAAAAGTAAATAAAACTTAAGCACTCAGTACTTTCATTAAATTGTTACCAAATACTCTTCTAGAACTCATGCACATTGCCAACATGCAACTAATCAATAGCACTCATGCCATAACTGCCTATTATTCACTTTGTTATCTATAATGAACAGTCAAATAAACAGATTTATTTTGTACTCACTGTCTGCATGGACTGGAATGGAGCTGCGTTAACATTGATTCCACTGCTATGCAAAGGTTTGCTAGAGGCAGCCTGAAATACCTGAGGCTGAGATGCAGCTGGTAGTGGTGATGAAGTTGGTGTTTGATCTGCGTTTAGAGTTATTGAAGCCTGACAAATAAATTTCAATCTGATGTTAGCAAGCCATAAATCATTATGTGACAGTCTACTATGAAAAAGAGGTAATTACCAACCAAGTGTACTTAATGCAAGGATAAGCTGTATGCTCCCCATTTACCTAACACTGGTTATACTGCTCTAAACAATCAGGGAGAAGGAATCCAGCACTTTGTACTGACACCGTGCCTGAAATGAATGTGGAAAATAAGTGCTTATGCAAATCATACTAAATCTGCAATGTTCCTCCTCCCTATTAAAAAAAATTGTACCTGGCAGGTTATCCCTCTGATTAGATGGACAGACACACTTATTTAAACTATCATAGAAATGATCTCTAATAAAAAGCTTTTTTTTATTTTAGAAGACACAAACACGATTAGGCACACACATCAGCTGGAAAAATGCCCAAAACGTGATACCTAAAATTGATTTCTACATTCTTTAGAGGGCTGCTCTTGTTATATATGCAGGAATGCAGCACATTTTCCCTTCCCAAGCAAAATTAAGTCTCATAACTTGCCTGAATCTGGTCTGATTCTTTCTGAGGCCGCTGCTCTGTTGAATGAGAAGGCTGATACAGGGACTGGGATGCTGTATATCCCTCACTTGTGGAAGAAACCAAGGGGACCTGTCAAAGTTTTAAAGTTTAGCAGAAACTCCTGCCAGGGGCTTTGGGCAACTCCTTGCCATAAGTCTTTGAGTTTTTACTTATATCTGTGATAGAAACATTCTTCTACATTAATTCATCATGTTTAGAAACATTAAGATGTATTCATTTGTCCCAATAAATAAGCACTACTCTAGCAAAAAGTTGCATTTCATACCAGCTTTCATCAAAGCCAGATGAACTTACTTTTTTTTTTTTCATTTTCTAGTAACAGCAGGCCTATATACAGTTTCTTCTTATACTACAGGATTGGGATTGGGATTTGTATAGGGTCAGAGGAACAACCATATCCAGCAATAACAAGAATAATGTTGTAAGAGCTGGACAAATTGACTTTATATGCACAATTTGCCAGGCATATGAGATTTTTCTTCATTTCCTGCAAGTGGACTGGGAAAGATGTTTGCATGGCAGATGAGGTCCAATTCCAGCCCCCAAAATATGAAGGGTGTTCAAAGGGGTTACAGCCAAGGCAAACTGATTTAAGGGACATGCTGTTATATAAATGAGATAGATCACAGTCAGGGCATTTAGTCTACTGATTGAACCTACATAGGATGAGAATCAGAAAATTTCCATGTTACTAGTGTGATACAAAAGTTTAGACCCCCCCCCCCCCCCGATAAACAAAGGAAGGTCATGGATTGAGAATCAAAAATCTGAGATATTTAGTGAAAATCCCTAATTTAATCTATTAGATTAAAAGGTGTTAGGCAAACAGTTTACTGTTTAGCAGAACTGGCTGCAAGGAGATAATGGGTGTACCAAGAAACCAGGATTTTCTGAAGATTTGGGAAGAGTAAAGGAAAATCCATGTCACTAGTGTCACATATACAAATGTGATTTTATATGGCTGTGTTAGAGAATGTTGCACATCATTCATCACAGAAGTAGGTTGAAGGGAGAATGGAATGCTGTGTTCAGCAGACAGGCAAGAGGAACATCTAATACAGTGGAGCCTTGCCTTATGTGGGGGATCCGTTCCGGACCCCTCCGCGTAAGGCAAATCCCGCGTAAGCTTGAGCCCCATTCAATAGAATGGGGCTTGTGCTCACAGCGGCACGGTACACGCAGCAGCCACTCATTCCATTCACTTAATGGCGACACAACTTCCACATAAACAGGAAGCCGCATATGGAGCGGGCGCACTGTACTTGCATTACTATAGAATGCCGTCATTAAACAGTCTGTCACGTGACACACCATCCACACAGTTATGATTCAAGCTTAAACATCAATTCATACAGAAGTGGTGTCAAAAGAGACAAAATCTTTAAAAGCTTTGCCCATTTTTCAAAATTACCCAGTACAGGCATATTTCAGTCAATGAAACATTTGGTAGAGAAGTTCCCTTTTATAAAGGATCATTGGCACCCACTTTGGTGAAGAGAAGAAACGGCTGGCACCACCCACCAGGCTTGAATCAGCTGTCCACATATAATACCAGATCCTACAGAAGATTTAGCTTTTTAGGTTCCTAACAAAAGGTTCCCTGGAACTACACTTTATTTACATCTTAGAGCACAGTTCGCAGATTTCATTATCTGAGGAATAACTGCATTATAAAGAACTATGTAACATCTAAGGCAATGCAGTGAAGTCAATGGACCTAAGGATACTGTAATATAGGATTATCCCATGGATGTAGCTAAAACGAACAAGATTCAGAACTGCAATATGTACATAAAAGTGTGTGCTAACATTATCCCCTTTGGCTGTTTAGGTTTAAGCCCTTGCACACCATTAGATTTCAAAGTATCAGTCTACTCTCAGAGGTTTCCATAATTCTTTAACATTCTAGCTGGACTTATGATCAATTTGAAAATTACTCTCAATTTAATATAAGGAAATAGATGTTATAGGCAATGTGTTCCTAAAACCTAGTTTAATACAAAAAACTCCTTACACTACTTTTTTTAAAACAGAAAAACTATCAGGATTCATTGTGACATGTGACTGAGGAAAATATATACAGGGGATCCGTGGATGCTGAAGTCCCATTAAATATAATGACATAGCAAAATGGTGTCCCTTATACAAAATGGAAAATCAAGGTTTGATATTTGCAATTTATACTTTATACTTTTTTTGAACATTTTCAAACCTTGGATGCTTGAATCTGTGTATAAAAAACCCATGTATAAGAAGGGCCAACTGTAGCTTAATCAGGCTATTAGGAAACCTTCGTGGAGAAAATGAAACAGAAACCTAAGGATGCCTAGGTGAAGCACTAGGCTCACAATACATGACCGGGGGGGGGGGGGGGGTCCAACAGCTTAACAACATTTTTAATTAATCAAAAAAGACACAACAAACAAGAATTCAAGGTGCCAAATTTAACTGTGGTAACTTCTCAAGATAAAAGCAATTTAGGGCAAGAGTAATCCTCCATGGTAAAATTTAGTTCTGGAATCCAATATAACCTTATAATATATTTTTGTAAAAAAATTTTTTTGCATACAGTGAGAAATGGTGTAATGAAACAACAATGTAATTATAACAAGCAAAATGTTATATTTTACTCCGTACTCATATCTGAGAAGTAGCTAGGCATTTTAATGGGCCCCAAATATCTTCTGTTCAGTAGTTTCACTTTTCTCCACTTGCTACAGTAGTGATAAATTGAACCCTGATATCTTAAGCTTAATTAATTAAATGGATTTTAAAAAATAAAAATCAAAGATCAGAGGACAACTGAATCCATGATTATTTGAACAATATATGTCAAATAATATACCATATATACTAGACTATAAGTCAAGAAATTTATTCCCAAAAATTGACCCTAAAATTTTGGGTAGACTTATATAAGGAACAATATACATCAGTAGTGCTTAGAAAGGTTAGCAAGCCTGATGCCCCAGTCTCCATTGAACACCAATTCCTTCCCCCTCTAGTCTGTTTTGCAAGCCTTTGCTTCCTATCAGAAAAACTCCCCACTTAAACCCACTTGCTTCTTTCTTTGCTCCGTTTTGCAAGCCCTGGCTTCCTAAGGAAAAACCTCTCCATTTAAATCTACTTGTTTTTCTCTCTGCTCTGTTTTGCAAACCCTGGCTTCCTATGGAAAAACCTCTCTCATTTAAATCCACTTGCTTCTCTCTCTGTCCATTTTGCAAGCCCTGGCTTCCTATTAAATATATATATATATCTCCATTTAAATCCACTTGCTTCTCTCTCTGGTCCCTTTTGCAAGACCTTGCTTCCTATGGAAACAACTCTCCATTTAAATCCACTTGCTTCCTTTCTCAATCTGATGTGAAAATCTCTCCTCCAGCACCTGGGAATCGGTTGGGAGAGGTTGGGAGAAGGAGAGACGGAAGTGGTACTTCCCTCTTTCCATCCTTCCTTATAGCCCCCTAAATTTTACCCTAGACTTATCCATGGGTCATATCAAAATCCAGGATTTTAATCCTGAAACCTTCCCTCGACTTATACATGAGGTCGACTTGTACACAAGTATATAAGGTAGTTCAGGTTTTCTAAGAAAATGTTCACAAACATTTCCAGCTGCTGCAAGTGTCAAAAGCAGCCACTTTCTTTCCAGCAACAGGCATTAAAACAAATATGTATAATTGTCAGAACAGGCAACTGTGGTCAAATGGAGGTTTCCTCAGCAGATGAAGGGGATTGAGAAGCAATGTTCTCTAGTTTGGTTTTCCTTCTCCAATAATCAGTACCATTATGTTGCTCGTCCAATTAGTGCCCCATCAATCCAAACTAGCACAGGAAGTGGAGAGGAGACTACAGTTGTTGTGTGCCTTCAAGTTGTTTCCAATTTACAATGAACCTATAACCTATCATGGAGTTTTCTTGGCAAGATTTTTTCAGCGGGAGTTTGCCTTTGCCTTCCTCTGAGGTTGAGAGAGCATGACTTTCTCAAGATCACCTAGTTGGTTTCCATGGCTGAGCAGGGATTCGAACTCTGGTCTCCAGAGCTGTAGTCCAACACTCAAACCACTATACTGCACTGCCTCTTGATGCTACAATAAGAGTTGATTGAAGAGTATTGCTTGAATCAAACTAAAACCAATGGGAACCTGCTGAATTAATGTTAGGGTAAACTCATACTTTCAGCAGTCAAATTTATTTCTATTTAATTCTTTGTTTTTATTCAAGGTTTTACTGACTTCTAATTACAGCAGACTGAAGACATTTTCAAAGAAACTAATTTTCCTTGAGTTGGGGATAGGAAGAATTACAACTAATTATTTTCGAAGTATGGTTCTTACCTGTGTGGCTTCAGTTTGTACAGGAACTTGGGTGGGCTGTGCAAGTCTGGATTCAGTGTGAACTGAAATTACAGTATGATTCATATTATTTGATTGTTGCTCTTCTGTTTCATTAATACAAGCTACTGTATTTCTAAAGTAGACTACTGCATTAGACTCAAACAATAATTTTCTACAGAATATTAGCAGCTTCAAAATCAGCCTAAAACTGTACCAAATTTTTCATTAAATAACTATATGCTCCCTAATATTCATAAGCTTCACTGACAACATACTAATCTTCCTGAAATCAAAATATAAGAGAATAGATTATTAGATACTTCTGTTATAATGACATTTTTTCGCACATTCTGTCTAAATACAACTAATGTCACCAACCTGGAGAACAAACCATTTGTGGTATGTCCAAGTTTTGTGCTGGATTCATAGGCTGGGCTGAAACAATGGCAGGGTCAAGTGCCTGGTTCTCAAATTCCAGCATAGAGTCCTAAATAATAAAAACAAGATTCAGGTATGTCTCATTTATGTTTTAAAAATTCCTTATGCAATTGGTCCTCCACATTTGCAGCTTTGATTATTTGTGGTTTTGATTAACAGGTTCTCTCGAGAAATCTCTAGGTCCTCCAGCACAACTCTGCCAGAAGTTGACCATAGAGTTCTGCTGGGCAACCTAGATGTTCCTAGAGAAAACACTTCTCTAGGCATTTGTATGTCCTCCAGCATGATTCTATTACCAACTTCTGGCACATATTAACCATAGAGGTGTACTGGAGGACCTGGAGATTCCTTAGAGGTGTTTTCTTAGATAAAAAGAACAGTGGGTTGTTGTTTTTTTATTATTTGCGGTTTTTCCACATTCATGGGGTCCTTCACTGCTAACCCGTGAATGTGGTGAGACCACTGTATAAAACAAATCAAGGCAAAAAAAAAAAAAAAAAAAGCTTTGGTTCAAATCAGCTCAACTTCAAATCTCTTTAAAAACTGAGAACTCATCTTAATGAATGACTTAAAACAGGGGAAATTGCACACCTGCATGAAGTTGTAGGGTCCCTGCATTTGTGCCATAAGGTCCTGCACACGTTGTCTCCTAACAAGGGGATCGGCTTGAGTCACAGTAGTAAGCGTATGGGCATCTGGAACTGGAGGAGATGTAGCCTGTGGTTGTTGCTGCAGTGAATTTACCACCTACATCAGAAATAGTCAATAGTGAAAATGAGTCCACGTTGGTTTCCAGTACTGGCCTATTCTTATGATCACAGGAGCAAAAATGACTGTTAACTGCTATTTAAAATACACATTTCTCCAAATATTAACATTTAAAAAGTATTAATTTTAAAGAATTGTAATATTTAGATAATGTTAGTATTTCTGTTTGTTTAACTCAGATGAGAAATGAAATCTGGCTGCAGTAGAAGCTGAGTGCACCAAACCTTTAGCAATCCAAAGCTAAGATGCCTTCATTTCAAATCCCTGTTTTATTCAAATGCTTGAGGTTTTAATTCAAATCGTAATAACCAAAAGGAATTTAACCCAGAAAGACTAACATATCACCAGAAATACTAACACATCCACACTGGAGCTTTAAACATTATTTATAATGGATCTTTAATTCCTAGCTTTTGGGGATGTGAAAAAGATCCTCCAGAACTACAACCAAAGTAAATCATATAAAGCTGTAGTTTCTTGATTACACAACTATTATAGGTTTTGATGTGTCTTTGTTGATAACAATTTCCCTTCTAGACATTTCTACTTACATTTAGATTGTACTGTTTTTATAATGACTTGTCTATTAAAGGTACAATGCCAAACTATTAAAATCAAAGCACCACTGACATCCACAGAAGCAGAATTATACTCAGGTTTGCAGTCATCATTTTGTACTCGCCAAGGTCTACTAGCAGAAATACATGCAATGATGAGATCGTTCCTTTGTCCTATGAACCCTGAAAGCCTGCTCCAAAAGCTAAGGATTACTGAGAAAGAGCTCCTAAGTTATCATGCATGCAGCACTGGATTCAGCAATGTGTCATTAGTCTTTACAGATGTGAAGTAATGCATTTTAATGAACTCTGAGTTAGGTGAGTTTTAGACAGTTGTGGAAAAAACCCACCCAAATCTTAGATTGCAAAGCTTCAAAATAAATGCTGCCTGTACTCTATGGTCTGAATATTTGAGTCATTAAATTATGCAGCAAAGGTTTAAGTGTAAGTGTTTATCTACTGAACTCTGTTCTCTGTTCTTTAAGACTAAACTCCACAACTTTTTGTATTCACCCCATCCTCCGCAAAAAGAAAAAAACATTCAGAACATACTGCAAAAGAAAAATCCTTTATGGACATTGGAAACTCTATTCACTAGGAGCAATCTTTCTGCTAAAAATTTCCCCTAGACTGATAGTTCCACATGATGTCCTGCCCAGAATTGTATATGTGACTGCAGAAATCTTTAAGAAGTTCAAGCATCAGATTTCTCTTACAGAATGTGCATACATGAAACATTAATTTTAACTATAAAATGAAACTGTTACCAAATAATCATCATTAAAATACCATCTACAACCAGTATTCAATGACCAATGTCAAATGCCTATGTGCTTTGAAAGTATATAAAGATTCCACACAAAACAGCATTTGGCTACACCACCACCACCAAAACCAAAGGATGAAAAGGCTACATCTATTCCAATGGATCAACTGGTACAGTCCACCCTTCCCTTATGTGGGGGATCCATTCCAGACCCCTCCCCCAGTGCAAGGGGAAAACCACGTATGTCCACGCCCCATTAAAAACAATGGGGGCGCAATGTGCCATTCATTAAATTGTACTGCAGCTTCAGCGTATGCTGAAGCTGCGGAAGGGAAGACCATGTATGGTGCAGGTTGACTGTATATGCATTACATCTTCAAGAGCAGAAGTCAGTGACAATTAGTGTCTCAGTTGCAATGAATGAGGTTTTGTTATGTTTAAACATTCTGAAAAACAACTTTTCTACCTAGAGGGCATATTTATTTCCATTTTTCATGAACAACTCTAAAGATTCAACATGTTGCTATAACTCAACCGAAGACTGTAGCGTCTTCACTACCACCACCACAAAAAAAAAATCCTGAAATACAAGTCCAAAAAACCTTCATTATTTGAAACTTGAATCTGCAAAGAAGGTTTTAGTGGCTGTCAAAAGAAACAATAAAACAAAAAACTTCCCATAGAATATTTTATCATGGCAGCTATAGAATTGGATCCAAAGTTGTATAAGCAGAGGTATGCTCATGGGAACAGGACTTCCTGTCTGCAAATTTCCAATGCAGACCAGCAGAAATCTGGAGGGGGACCAGCATGAGCAGAAATGCTTTCTGATTACACAAAAATATTTTTGGATCCAAAGACATTCTGGTACTTTTAAAAATTTGCAACTGTAATGTTTAAAATACTGCATAAATCTTCGTGTTAAGAAGTGTGGGTAAGAGCATAACTAGCATTGAAAAATAAAGACTTTTTACAATTAAATGTCCTGATTTTGCAACCGCCAGGACTGTAAACTTTCAGCTATGAAGCATCTTCTCATCTGAATCTATATGTTTACAAAGGGAAATATTTTTTTGAATTATTTGTTCTCATCAGGACACCCTATGAGATTCAACCTCATCTTGCTAAAAAAACCACAATTTTATTTAGATTACAGTTGTGTGTGAGTTATAAGGGAATGAAAAGAGATTGCAAGTTTACCTAAGCATACAAAATACCTTACCTCAACAGTTTCAACTGTCCACTCATCTACCTGTTCCTTCTCACTACTGCTGAACTGAGTCTCTGCCATGAACTGTCTGTTAACATACTAAAATAAAAGTGAGAAAGTACAACTGTAAGACAGCAGCATTCATTGTTAAAATGTAACAACAATTCTTCCATTGAATAGTACCTCTGTTGATTCAACTTCACTGGGTTCAGTGTAGTCTTCTGTTGTCTCTGGCTCTGTGACGAAAATAAACTATTTTAGATGAAGCTGAACTAAAAAATATTTACGTCCAACACATATTTCCATCTTTCAATCAAATTCAAGCAATACAACAGTTTTGAAAATTTCTGCAAATTACTCCACATTTTTATAAACATTTTTAACATTAATATATATTAAACCTATTTATTGTTAACTTTTTTTAAAAAAACAGTGAAGTGGAATCATAAGCAACAATTGCACATTTGCATCCACAGAAACCAAGTGTTCAAGGATTAGTTATAAGTATCTTGAGTCATGTTCTAAAAGTTTAACCTAAGAATTTCAGCAAAGAATTTAGTATTTATCTGTTTACTACCCTGCAAGCTCTAAGAGTTTTATAGGCCCAAATGTAAGCTGAGAAATCAGATAGTTTAAAGAGGAGTTTGTAGCAGACATATAAACTGTTTAATCCAATTCACTGAAAATATGGAACAGAGTTAAGGCTTCAAAAAGCCTACAAATATACCAGGGATGCAATCCTATACATTAACCTGGAAGAAACTTTCACTGGTCAAAGTAAGTTTGATATCTGAAGTAAAATGCCTAGGAATATGCTAAGAAAGTTTTGGTTTGGTTTTACTCACCAGCTTCTGCAACAGGATCTTCAACTGCAGGTGTAGGTGTTGCCTCTTCCTCTTCACACAATCCATTCTGATGGTTGTGAGTACTGTCAAAGTAACTTGTTTGAAGAATGCGTTCAATAAGTTCTCTTAGGGCTTTATCTGTAAAAATAATTATTAATAATAATTTGTTTTATTTATATACCGCTATTCCAAAGATCATAGCGGTGAACAGCAAGTAAGCTAATTAGCAAGTAAGCTAATTTGTCCCCAACAGTCTGGGTACTCATTTTAGTGACCTCGGAAGGATGCAAGCCTGAGTCGAGCTTGGGCCCTTTTTCTGGTCTTGAACTCGCAACCTTGTGGTTTCGAGTGAATGGCTGCAGTACAGGCATTTACCCACTGCGCCACCAGGGCTCCTTGTAAAAAGGAATGAAACAGATTTTAAAAACTGTTTCACCTGCAAAACATTTTGCACTCCCAACCCTACTTTTCCTTAATTTTATAAAATTTCCCAATTAGACTTCTCTGTATTTAAATTGGTACATTATACTTAAATTCCTAATAAGGGATGTATTCCCTATTAATAAACCAGTGCAACTCACAAATATTTTTATTTTTATATAAAACAGACAAGATCTTATTTTAAATGAGTAACGTGTGTAACTTCAAGAATCTGAACATTAATAGTTTTTTGTGGGTTTTTCAGTCTATGTGGCCATGTTCTAGAAGAGTCTTCAGAGAAGATCATTCTGGATGCTGGCAAAATGTCAGGAATAAACTCTTCTAGAACATGGCCACATAGCCCAAAAAACCCACCAAAAATATGGATCCCAGCCATGAAAGCCTTTGCCTTCACACTGAACATTAATTTTTGCCATGTTTATAGAAAAATCTCAGAACTTACGATGATTTCTGCTACAAAGAGCTATCTAGGGGTCCAATAATTCAGTTTGATACCACTTTATAAGTATCACAGTTCCAACCTAGAGAATCCTGGGATTGGTAGTTTTTTAAATTGTTATTTAGACCAAAAAACATATACATACATATGCACATACAACCTACAAGTAACACAACCCTTAAATCAACTATTAGAGGAGAGCGCTGACTTTAGAATGATAAAGAAATAGGAGAAATAGAAGAAAAAAATTAAGAGGAAAAGAAACAGAAAGAAAAAAGAAAGAAAGAAATTGCCATCTGGACATGACCACAATAAGGAACAGAAAGAAGGAGGAAGGAAAAGAGGGAATAATAATAATTAAAAAATTACAAATAATACATTGACAAACAAACCATTTGTTACTTCCTCGCACTGGTCTCCTCTAATTATTTTCTCTCTTAAATTTACTCGTGTATATCAGGATTTTATATAAATAAATAAATATTAAACAAACTCCTTCATTTTGTTCTCCCTTCCCTCTTATTCACAGCTGCCTTAGATTCACCAAGTTGCATATCCCTCTCCAGTCTTTACTTAGGGATGGCTCAAGACCTTCTATTGTTAATTAAATCTCCATCTTTTTTATGTATATTATATTACCCCATTTCCTTTTTAAATAACCACATACTTTTTTCCACTCTACTGATCTGTTTTCTCTTATCTTCCATTTCACTTGAGAGTAAGTCCATTTCCATTAGATCCATAAGCTTTATCAACCATTCATCTATTTCTATCTCTTTTTTTTAATTTTCCAGTACTTTGCATAAACTAATTTGGCTGCCGTAAGAATATAAAATAAAATTCTTCCATATTTTTTCACTCTTTTCATCAAGCATACATAATAACAATATCTCTGTTTTTCTGCTTTTGTCCATTCCCACCAAAGATGAAAGTAAATTCCCTTTACCTTCTCACATTTCTAACATTTGTCTCGTCTCGTACTGCATATTTTGGCTATTCTATCTGGTGATAAGTGCCATCTAGATATCATTTTGTAACAGTTTTCTCTAATTTCTTGACTTAGTTAGAATTTTATTCTAGTTCTCCAGCACTTTTCCCATTGGCTGAGTTCAATCTCATGTCCACAATTTCTTGCCCAAGCCATCATATTCTCTTTAATCACCTCTTCCTCTGTAAAGATTTCTAGAAGTTTTTTTTTTTTTTTTTTACAAATCCTAGATAGCTGTGCTGGTTTATCATTCCAGATAGTCTCCTCCTCTAGATCAGTTTTTTTATCTGCTATTCCTATTGCTTTCATGTCAATATTATATCTTGCTCTTAGTTGATGATATAAAACCATCCGCATTCTTTTCCTTCAGCTCTTGACTGTTCTAATGTTTTAAGTTTTAATTTTCCATTGTCCTTTTCCAATATATCCTGATATTTCATTCAACTGTCTTTTCTAAAGGGGTCATACTGGAAAAGTGCTTCCTGAGGGGATGCCCACAATGAAATTTATGGACATAGTCTTCTTTTACATTTTCTCCATATTTTAAATATTACCGATCTTACATAGTGATTTTCAAAGCTCTTATTTGCTTGAATCTTGTCATAAAATAAAAAAGTGTGGAATCCAAATTTAAGTTCAGAGCTCTCTAAATTTAGGATTGTTCTGTTTTCTAGCTTCAGCCAATCTTTTAACCATATACAGGTACTGGCTTCAAAGTACAATGTCAGGTTTGGTACCTCTGTCGATTGTGTCTTGCATATACTTCTGTTTGATTCTACGTCTCTTGCCCACCCAAATAAATTCTGATAATTGTTTTTACCAGTCCTTGAGTATTTTATAATTTTAAGTACAGGTACAGTCTGGAAAAAAAAAGTTTAGGTAATACGCTCATTTTCAATACTGCTATCTTACCCAACATATTTAACTTCATATCTTTCCAATTAGTTAAGTCTTTTAAACTTCATTCCAGATTTTGTTATGATTATTCTTAAATAAATCAGAATTTTTATTTGTAATTATTATACCCAAATATTTTGCTTTGTTATTTATGTTGAATCCCGACAATTTGCTTAGTTCTTCTTCTTCGGTCTTTGTCATGTTTTTTGAGATAACATTTGTTTTTTAATAAGTATCATGGTTCCAACCTATAGAATCCTGGGATTGGTAGTTTTGTGAGGCATCAGCACTCATTGGCAGAGAAGGATAAGAAATGTAGACAGCACAATACTATTAGCAGAAACCAAGGGAGACCTGGAGCAATAGGTCAAGGAGGAAAGTACCAAGGTAGTCTTAATGTTGAACATTAAGAAAACAAAAATAATGACCACAGAAGATCCACAAGAGTTCATCCTAGATAATGAGAAAATTGAAATATTCCGAGAGTTCTTACACCTTGGTTCAAACATTGATCAGACTGCAGTCAAGAAATTAGAAGGCTAGGATTGGGAATGGTGGCTATGAAATAAATGGACAGGATTCTAGAGCAAAGATATACCATATATACTTGACTATAAGTCGACCTCATGTATAAATTCAGGGCAGATTTAGGGGGCAAAATTATTGCTTTTGATATGACCTGTGGATACGTCACGGGTAAAACGTTAGGGGCATGAACAAATGATCAAAAGGAAAACAATGACAAAGAACTCACAAAATTCCATCAGGCATAACTGTGCTCACACTAATGGCTGGATGGATGGGGGGGGGGGGGATATCAGTGATTCCAGGACAGATTACCCTCTTGGTTTTCACCAGGGGACTAAAGTACAGTATGTGGATAAGTCTTACCCATGGATAAGTCAACTCAGGTTTTTTGGGTCTATTTTTTTACTAAAATTTCTAGCCTTATACATGAGTATATGCAGTAACTTTGAACACTAAAGTGAGAATCACCCAAGCCATTGTATTCCCCATCACCTGTACACATGTGAGAGGTAGACGGTGAAAGAAGCTAAACTCTTTTTAGAGATGGTGCTGCAGAAGAGTGCTAATGATACTGTGGAGAGCCAAGATCAAGCCTAATTATCCCTAGAAGCCAGGATGACTAAATTGAAGCTGTCGTTTTTTGGCCACATTGTGAAAAAGCATGAATCATTAGGGAAAAAAACCAATAATGCTAGGTAAGTAAGAAGGAAACAGAGAGGGAGACCACATGCCAGATGGATGAACTTTACAATCAGAGAGGACAAGGCGTGAGACTGCTGGACCTGAGCAGAGCAGTGGAGAGAGTCTTGGACAGGCCTCATCCACAAGGTCACCATGAGTCAAGGTTGAATCAAGGACAGTTTAGAGAAAATTATTTTCTCACAATGTGGCCTCTTAGATGACTTCCTCCAGCCCTTTGATCACTATGATTGCTCATTTCTGCACTTTTCCCAGGTTTAAAATAATATTTTTTAAGGACTGTAATCAAAACTGTACACAGTATTCCAGCTACACTATGGATTTGCATGAAACCAGTATGATAAGAAGTTTTACTTTTTATTCCTTTTCTAATTATGCCATTTGTAATTATAGAATTTGCCTCTTTCACAGCAACTGCAGTGGGTCAACCTTTTTACTGTGATAATCAACACATTCTCAAGATCTCTTTTTTTAAGTCAGTTATCACTACATCAGATTCCATCCCACAAAAGTGTGAAGTTTGTATTTTTGCCACCATGTGCATCACCTGACAATTACTTACTTTGAGCCATGCTTATTATTTTAATACCAATATCTTAGTTTGGTGTTTCTCTTCAAGCAGTTCATTTTTGTTCCTACTACCTAAATAAGTGTGCCATCAGCAAACATGGCCATCTCAGTTCTCGCCTCACTAGAAATAATTTGTGGACAAGTTGTAAACCGTTTCAAACAATTCAACTTGTTAGGATTTTCCTTGTCTATACTTCTCCAATAGTAAAACCCTACCCATGGCCAGCATGCAAGAGCAGAACTTCACAACATCTTTGTATTCTCAATACATTTTCTATTGAATTTCAGTTTTCAATAGAGAAACACATCACTGCTCTAAGTCTATATTAGCATCCAATTATCCTTGAAAACCCCACAGGACAACAGCTCTGTGTTGTTACATTTCTTGCATGAGGCAGTTGGGCTGGCTATTATTTAAATTTCCCACAACACTCTGGAGAAATCCCACACTGATACTGTAAAAAATGTAAATAGCAGTTTGATTCAGGCAATCTACACTTCTCAGAGCTGGTAGTAGTGCCCATTGATGGAGAAGTGACTGGATCAGATAACAATATATCTGATGTATGTAATAAAGCAATATGGAAGGAACTTGCTTTATAACAATAAAGCAATGTTTTGTCATAATCCAACCCTCAACACACAAGAGTTGTAGTCCAATGGTCAAACTACTATATACGCTGGCTCCCATAACGATACAGATGTACAATTTGCTTGGCATAAGATTAACATATTTTGAATATTATAAGTATAGGTCAGTGATGGCAACATTTTTTGAGACCGAGTGTCCAAACTCAGTGGCATTCCCTCACCAGGTGGCACTGCATGCCAAGGGCAAGTCTTCCCCCTCCCAGGGGTGAGGCTTCCAGGGAAAAACCCCAGGCCCCCTCTCCCAGCCTCAGGCAAGCAATAGTAACCCCCTCCCCGATGAAACTTGCCAAGAAAACCCCATGATAATTTCACCTTAGGATTGCAAGTAAAAATTTGGAAGGCTCTCTCTCTCTCTTTCTCTCTCTCTCACACACACAAAATGCACACTCTCTCAAACTCAGACTGGTCATAGCAAACTCTCCTCTGATAAAACTTGCCAAGGAAACCCAATGATACTTTCACCTTAGGGTAGCAAGTAAAAACTTGGAAGGCTCTCTCTCTCACACACACAAACAAAATGCACACTCTCTCAGCCTCAGGCTAGCAATAGCAAACCCTCTCTGATGAAACTTGCCAAGAAACCCCATGATACTTTCATCTTACAGTTGCAAGTAAAAACTTGGAAAGTACTCTCTCTCTCTCTCTCTCTCTCGCTTTGTCTCTCTCACACACACACACATACACAATGCAAACTCAAACTGGCAATAGCAAACAATCCTCTGATAAAATTTGCCCAGAAAACTCCAGGCACTCACTCTCTCACACACTGTCTGCCCACGGCCATAGCTTCTTCCTTCTGTCTCCTTCCTGGCTCTTGCCGGCAGGCAGGTGGGCGACTTGCAGGCACACAAAAGAACAACAGCAACAAGAAACATTTAAAGAGCAGACAAGGCACACAACTACAACTACAAATGTAATACAGTGAGCCCTGGAGATCAGGGTTTGAATACCAACTCAGCCATGGAAACCCACTGGTCACACTCTCTCATCCTCAGAGGAAGATAACCAAGATAACCCTGTGATAGGTTCCCCTTAGGGTTTCCACATGTTGGAAGCGACTTGAAGGCACACACACACCCAAGTCACACTCTCTCAGCCTCAGAGGAAGACAAGCTTGCTGTCAAAACCACCTGATAAAAAGACTTGTACGCCCACAGCACAGGACCTTTCTGACCCTTGGGAAGAGTTGCTCCGAGAGGGATAATAATATTAATAATAATAATAATAATAGGATTTATTTATATGCCGCCCAATCACGGAATCTGGGCGGCTTACAACAGAGGGAATAATAGACGGTTCCCTGCCCTCAGGTTTACAATCTAAAAAGACATGACAAAAAGGAGAAGGGAATGGTGAGGGGGGGGGGGAGGGGATCAGGTCCAGCAGTTCTTCACTCCCTCTGAGGCCTGGACCAAGGCAGATGGACTGGAGGGAGGGTTCTTCTTCTTCAGGCTAGCCCTGATGGAGCTGGGCCTGCCTGGTCAACTCCCTCACAGGCCAGAAGATGACAGTTATGGAGGGAGGAGTCTCTTCTTCCAGGCTAGCCCTGATGGAGCTAAGCCTGCCTGGTCAACTCCCTCATAGGCTGGCAGATGACAGTTATGGAGGGAGGAGTCTCTTCTTCCAGGCTAGCCCTGATGGTCAACGCCTCGCAGGCCGGTCGACTCCCTCACAGGCCGATGGCTCTCACCCAGCCTCCTCAGAGGTCCTGTTGGATGAAGCCACCTTGGAGCAAAGTGGGGGGAGAATATCAGGGCCCCTTTAGTCCATGGAAGCTTCCCTGAGGCAGCACATTCACCAGGACTGATAGTGCCCACTTTATTTCTCTGGCAGTTGGAAGCCCCCCTGAGCCAAGGCAGGCCCCAGAAAGCCCTCCACACTTCAGTACCCACCCACCCCAGAGGGGAGGAGGAAGGAGAGGAGGAGGAGAAGAAAGAAGGAGAAAAAGGAGAGGAGGAGAACCAAGCAAGAGAGGGCAGCAGAACCGCGGGAGGCAAGGGGGAACTGGTCATGGTAAATCCACCTCTGAAGAAACTCGCCAGGAAAACCCCAGGATAAGGTCGCCTTGGTTCTAAACCACTTGAAGGTACACAACAACAAGGGAAGACACCAGCTGGCGTGTGGCTTCAAGAGATGTCATATCCTTCCCCAAGCAATGGGAATTGAGGAGCTTAAAGCAGCAACTGAGGAGGGAGTTCAACTAGGCGGGTGATAGGAGTACTGAGCTACAACCCTGGAGACTAGAGAGCCAAGCCCCACTCTGCCATGGAAACCCCCTGAGTAACCTTGGGCAAGTCACAGTAAGTTACAACCCCCCTCTAACAAAATTTGCCAAGAAAATCCCGTGATAGGTTTCCCCTTAGGATCACCATAAGTTGGAAATGACATGAAGGCACACACACCTTGAAGGACAGATGGTCCCCTCAGGTGACAGGGGGAGAGGAGAAAGGGTCTGGGGCAGCTGGTCACCGGGCTCTCCTCTTCCTTTCCTCCTCCTTCAAGGGCTCGTTCTCAGGCTGGAGAGAGGCCAGGAAGGCTGCGGCGCCATGGGCCTCTAGCGCCTCGGCCATCCTCCCGGCCTGGGACAGCAATAACAGGGTGAGCTGGCTGCCGCAGAAAACCTCCTCCAGGCAGGGGACTCCCAGTGGCTGCTATGGGCCTGGTGAGCCAGGCATGCATGCGGGCCACCAGCCCTGCGGTATGTGTGGGACCCAAAATGGCCTTCCCAGATGTCCTCTAAAATGGCGGCAAATTTGTAAATAAATAAATAAATAATATTTAAAATAAAAATAAAATGGCAGCGCGGGGCACCCTTGCATACCCAGAGATGCCCTCACATGCCACGTGTTTGCCAACACAGGTATAGGTTGAGTCTCCCTTATACAAAAGGATTAGGATTAGAAGTGTTTTGGATTTCAGATTTTTGGGGCTTTTGGAATACTTGCATATATATGAGGTATCTTGGAGATGGGACCCAAATCTAAACATACAATTCATTTGCATTTTATATACACTTTATACACATAGTCTGAAGTTAATTATAGTTTATCGAAATGACATCTATGCATTGACACAATGAGGTATCCCTGCCCGTGTGTATAACATATTCAGAGCCTTCTGGAGTAAATATATGAATATTTTGTCTTAAACATTTTATTCATAATTCTAAAGAAAAACAGCTCATATTAATGTTTGCAAAGTTTTTTTTCCAGGCCTTTCCAACTGTAGCTGAGACTAGCAACAGGAGTTTAGGCAAAAGGTTTCACCATTCCAGTAAAAAAACAACAACCCTTTATTTGATAGATAAATTTCTTAGGAAATATTACCAATATTTTATTTTTGGTTTACATCTTGATTCTCTTATTGCCATTTGTATTATGCTACTACAATGTCTTCCTCTAGCTATTACAACAACCATTTAAAAACAATTTTATTTTCAAAATTGCAAGCATTCTTCAGATAGACCAAGATTTATATTAAGATACAAATATGAATGCACCAATTACATACAATCTATGTACAATCATACTATAAGAGTACATGTATTTAATATTTTTATTCCATCCTGTCTCTTAAGATATCTGGGAAGCTTACAATAAAATCAGTTTAACCAATGATATTCCACCATCTAAGTATACACAGTATATTTTCTGTGAGATATCCCCATACCTTTCTATAACTGCTCCACTTTACTGGAAAGCATATGAAAATTCTATTACTTTTCAACATGAAATGAAACTTTGTTTTGAAAAGCCCTTTTGCTAATCCAATTTCTGGAAAGCAGTGCCACTAAGCACCATCAGTCACACAATACTGTTGAATAGGCAGAAACTACAGCAGCTGCCATTAAGCGCTGAGCAAGGCTGTCAGCTACTACACAGCCACAATATATGCACAATAAATGGCATATAAAACATTAAACCTGAATAGTCTGAGACAGTGGTTCCCAACTTGTGCTCTGTGGAGCCCTTAGGGTTCTGTGTGCACTTCCCAGGTGCTCCACGGCCACTCCAGGAAAATGAAAGAAATAAAAATCTATCTCGTCTTCCTGCCCTGCCCCTGTAACACTCTTCCTAAACATCATTAACTTGTAAGACATGGGGTAGGCTTCTTAGGGGCTCTGCCATAGAAACTGATTCTGAAAAGGGCTCTGTGAGTCAAAATGGTTGGGAACCCCAGGTCTAAGAATTTAGTACTGCAGTTTATTTTTAAGAAAGACATGCATACTTACAGGTTGTTCCACATACAGTTTTTTCCTTCCCTTCCAATAAGTCCCACAGATGGATTGACGCCTGTTCATACTGTTCATTCAACCTTCAACAAATAACAGAAACATAATGTATCTCAAAACTCATACATTGCAAAAAAACTAATTGGACTGCTTCAGTAACCTCATCAGAATTATTTTGGCAGTTTAATCTATTGCAGTACCTCACATTCATGTCCCGTTCAGGTTCAACCAGTTTGTAAAACTCATCTAATGTTGTAAGTTCTCCTTCTGTTAATACTGGTACTCCATTTGTTCCTTGTTTTAGGTCATTGCGCACTTCGTCATCACCCAACTTGTCCAAAATATACTGCAACTCAAGTACTGTTTTTAAGCGTTTTTGTTCAGCTTCTTCTCTCATTAGTTGCTCTCGTCGAGCTGTCTTCTTTATGGTTTTTTGAATCTAGTTAAAAAAAAGGGAGGGCGAGTTGAGGAATATAATTATGGCCAGTTGGAATGGTTACTTGCATTAATTTATATATTAAACAAGAGCCAGTGTAGCATAGTAGTTTGAGTGCTAGACTATGATTCTAGAGACCACAATTCGATTCCCAGCTCGGCCATGAAACTCATGGGCATATCACATGCCCTCAGCATCAGAGGAAGCCAACCAACTTCCTCTGAACAAATCTGGCCAAGCCTTAGGGTGGCCATAAATTGGAAACAACTTGAAGGCATACAACAACTATAGGTATTGGAAAGGGAGATGCACAATGTTCTCATCCTCCTTTCATGTTTTACTTATGTTATATAAAATGGTAAATGAAAAGATGCTAGATATAGTCTGTCCTCGGTATCCACAGATCTTTTATCCATGGATTCAAGCATTCACGGCTTGAAAATATTCCAAATTGATATGCTGTAAACTCCAAAAGCAATTTTTTTCCTGCAATTTTATATAAGGGACACTATTTTACTATGCCACTGTATTTAATGGGACTGGAACATCCATAAATTTTAGTATCCACAAGGAAACCATGAAACCAAACCCCAGCAGATACCAATGGCCCACTATATTCTGATGCTTGATTGATGTAAAAAATGACAAGTCAGTGTTTTAGCATGCCATTTCCAACCATGGGGCTGTCTGCAAGGGCCAAAAAAGCCCATGTTCCCACCGGTCTCAGAGCATCCTGTTTGGACAATGCAGACCAATACCTCAGGGCCAAGAATGGGCTGGATGTTGGCAGGCCAGACACATATCCAGTGTATCTGGCATGATCCTGTGGGCTTAATATGAGTCAAACTGACCCCTGGTTTGCTGTGGAGCTTCCAAGCAACTCAATGGCAAACCCTGGCTTATTACCATATATACTCGACTATAAGTCGACCTCATGTATAAGTTGAGGGCAAGTTTTGGGGCCAAAATTACGGATTTTGATATAACTCAGGGGCATTTAGCAAAGGATCTAAAAGATGAATCAAAGAAAAACACTGTCAAAAACTTACAAAATTCCAGCAGTCATAGTTCTTTGTGCTCACTCTTAAGGCTGGATGGATGAGAGTAGAGGGGATCAGTGCTTCCAAGACACATTATACTCTTCCCTTTCACCAAGGGATGTTTCCTTCTTTTTAATAAGAGTTAAGATACAGTACTTACATTGACCTGTGGATAAGTTGACTCAGGATTTTTCGGTCAATTTTTTGCCTAAATTTCTAGACTTATACATGAGTATATACAGTATATGGCCCTATGTGCCCCTTACCTAATTTCCCCTGCCGCTAGTAAACAGACCCATTGCCATGTTCAACGTTGAAACAGGCCAGTGCCTAGCAACAGATGTGGCAATGGGGGTATATTCATTAAAGATAATAAGATACTAAGTTAAGGGATGTGTGGAAATACTGGGTCTGTGGGGAAGGGCAGATGTGCAAACTGTGTCAGCTCAAGGACCTATCTGGTTTAGCACCCAGGCTAGGAAAGCACGGGCCAAGCCTTGCTTGCCTGGCCCATCTGCTTAGCCCCCAGAAGACATTTGCAATCTTTTGCAGTATCAAACGAGGGTGCTAATTCCTCTATTTTTCTACAGCTATGCAAATTAAAAAAAACTAGTTGCAGGATGCATTTGTCCAAAGCAAACAATTACTGGTATGCAAGTTCTTTTTAGGCTGTTATTCAATGCTCCATGAAGTGTCAACAACTAACTTCATTCACTGCTTTAACAATCAAATGTCATTCACTGCTGTAAAATGTTCACTTCTAAAAGAATTGTGGAAATTGTATTCTGTACTAATTTGAGGGGTGTAAAAATGGAGAAACATTGGACATATATGAACGAAAGCTAGAAAACTGCTTTCCAATAACCTCAAGCATGGGTAGTATGCAATGAAAATGATCTGAGCTGAAACATTATCTGATTCTAGTACAATCAAAGAAGCCTGAGATTGCAGACTATCCACAACATTTACTATTAAACAATTGTAAAGAATAGATATTTAGTGAATATTCACAAACCTTGACTAACAGTTTAAACATGAACACAAGAGAGAAATAGTATCTGCAGAGATAAGCTGAGCCATGCCATGGGAACATGCCAAAAGCCATCCATTCATACAATTCTTTTTTAAACCTTTGAGTTCACTTAAATCAGCTTGTCATCACACACAGAATAGGCTTGTCCCAGCAGATACATGTTGTCTGTGGTGTCCATGCCTAAAGCATTCAAAGAAAAAGTGCTAAAATCAAATTTTATTTGATTTATGAAATCATACTTATGCCTCAAGAAACATTTTTTATCTTTACTGTGGGACAGAAGGTTTAATTTGCTCATGGCTCATCTGCATTAAATTCTTTAAAAAGAAACTTACATCCTGACTCAGAGCCATGAAACTTCTCTGTAATTCCTTAGCAAATTCAAGGTTATTACTGACTTCTTGGTATTTGGACACAGCATCCTGTGGGAAGAGAAGAAAATTAACTGTGTTATTTTAAATGTATGCAAACTTGGAATCTACAGGTTTTCCATCACTTTTATCCTTAAAGAAATACATCTACTGGATGCTTGGTTTAGCCAATAGCACAACTCTTTAGCCAATAGTTGAGGACAGATTAGGGGAATTTCAGTACAGAATAAGTAAAGAGATAGTAGAGGAATACCTTGTTAATCTAAATGAATTTAAGTCTCCAGGACCAGATGAACTACATCCAAGGGTATTAAAAGAACTGGCAAATGTAATATCGGAGCCATTGGCAATCATATTTGAAAACTCCTGGAAAACAGGAGAAATCCCAGCAGACTGGAGGAGGGCAAACGTTGTTCCCATCTTCAAAAAGGGGAAAAAAGAGGATCCCAACAATTATCATCCAGTTAGTCTGACATCAATACCAGGAAAGATTCTAGAGCAGATCATTAAACAGAGGGTCTGTGAATATCTAGAAGGCAATGCCATAATCACAAAAAGTCAACATGGGTTTCAGAGAAACAAGTCATGCCAGACAAATCTAATCTCTTTCTTTGATAAAATTACCAGCTTGGCAGATGAGAGGAATGCTGTGGATATAGTATATCTTGATTTCAGTAAGGCCTTTGACAAAGTTTCCCATGACATTCTTGCAAACAAGCTTGTAAAAGGTAGGCTAGACAAGGTAACTGTTACATGGATTTGTAATTGGCTGACTGGCTGAACCCAAAAGGTGCTCAACAATGGCTCTTCTTCATCCTGGAGAGAAGTAACCAGTGGGGTCCCACAGGGCTCTGTCCTGGGGCCAGTATTATTCAACATCTTTATCAATGACCTGGATGACAGGATTGGGAGCATACTTATCAAATTTGCAGATGACACCAAATTAGGAGGAATAGCTTAATACTTCAGAGGACAGGATCAAAATTCAAATTGACCTGAATAGACTAAAAAGCTGAGCCAAAGCTAACAAAATGAAATTCAACACGGAGAAATGTAAGGTACTGCACTTAGAGCAGAAAAATAAAATGTACAGATATAGGATGGGGACACCTGACTGAATGAAACTACATGTGAAAGGGATCTGGGAGTCCAAGCAGACCACAAGTTGAACATGAGTGAACAATGCGATGTGGCAGCTAAAAAGGCCAATGCAATTTTAGGCTGCATCAATAAAAGTGTAGTGTCTAGATCAAGAGAAGTAATAGTGCCACTGTATTCTGCTCTGGTCAGGCCCCACCTGGAATACTGTGTCCAGTTCTGGGCACCACAATTTAAAAAGGACGTTGAGAAACTGGAGCATGTCCAAAGGAGGGCGACTAAAATGGTGAAAGGTCTGGAAACCATGCCCTATGAGAATGACTCAAGCAGCTGGGGATGTTTAGCCTGGAGAAAAGAAGGTTAAGAGGTGATATGATAGCCCTGTTTAAATATTTGAAAGGAAGTCATATTGAGGAGGGAGCAAGCTTGTTTTCTGCTGCTCCAGAGAACAGGACCCAGAACAATGGATGCAAGCTGAAGGAAAAGAGATTCCACCTCAACATTAGGAGGAACTTCCTGACAGTAAGGACTGTTCAACAGTGAAACACTCTTCCTCGGAGTGTAGTGGAGTCTCCTTCCCTGGAGGTCTTCGAACAGAGGCTGGATGGCCATCTGTCGGGGATGCTTTGATTTGGATTTCCTGCATGGCAGGGGGTTGGACTGGATGGCCCTTGCGGTCTCTTCCAACTCTATGATTCTATGATTCTTTAATGCCCCCTCCCCACGCCTGGTAGTTTGTGACTAGTGGCAAGCATCATCCACACAAGCACTGCATTCACCTGACATGTAATATCTCAATTTCACAAATTCAGCTAATATACAGCAATGCAACAATTACAGGAAAAACACTCCACATTGTATTTAGACATTCATACTCTTACAATCCACAACCAATGGAGGGGGGAGGGGAGAGAACAACGGATGGAGGATAAGATCCGTGACAATTGGTCACCTTCCTGAATCCATTTCATTGCACTAGTTATTTGCATATAATAACTTTCTCTCTTTTTTAGCAGCAGCTCAAATAAAAACAAGCTGTCCCCACATCTATTTGCAATGCACCTCATTTGATAATGATGGAGAAGCATGGCTATTAAGGTCTCCATTACTCACATGATACTACAGCAACTAGGCAGAATAAAAGAACAAGGCCTAATCCATGTTCAAATAAAATTCTCAACATTTGGCAGCTGAAATATTTACCAATTGATCTTGGTTAAGGCGTTCTCCTTTGTTCATTCGATCTTGATAATCATCAAGTTTGCCCTGTAAAAAAAAAAAAACTTTCACAATACATAGATATTTTGAGCAAGTTTAATGACACCTGAAGATGGTGTTACATACTTTGCAGAGCATACAAGGCGATTTCACACTGAACAGAAATTGAAACTATATAAAGGTAATAGCATAGGACTTGGTATAAAAGTAACATTTATTAGCTATTAGAATACTTGGTGCAAATGGAGAATGACATTTATATTATTTTAACATCTATCTAAAGGCAAAAGGAGGGGAGTGCTTTTATATGCTGTGAGGCAGTGTTGTATGGTAACCTTAAAAGAAGCATACAAATGCTCATTTTTAAAAAAGCTACACCATCACTGTGAAGATGCTACAGACAACCTGAATTGTTAAAATGTTATTTCATGAAATCAATACATGTTTAAATTTTATTTTTAATTGCAGTTAAGATAGCTAGAATTATTTGTTTACATTTATTTTCTGTTTCCTTGATTTCCCCTAACCAACTTCTGCAATTTTCCTCATTGTATTAAAAAAATAACCCCATTATAAATTCATAGCATACAATGCACTAAATAAGGGTTTGATTAAACGGTTTAAAATGACAGAAGTAATAAAATGCTACTTTTTTAAAGACTGAAACTTCAGTATAGGTTTCTTTAAACAATGACTGTTACACTGAAGAAATGCATTTGTTTTGAAATCACACAAAAAATTGCCCTTTCATCATTGAAGACTTTAAAGGTAAGCACCAATATTCTAAATGAGGCTTAGAAGTAGATGGGGTG
This sequence comes from Sceloporus undulatus, assembly GCF_019175285.1. Classification (NCBI taxonomy): domain Eukaryota; kingdom Metazoa; phylum Chordata; class Lepidosauria; order Squamata; family Phrynosomatidae; genus Sceloporus; species Sceloporus undulatus. The sequence continues at coordinate 296,478,302 of NC_056522.1, read as the reverse complement.
ATGCATTAAATCAACACTAACTTCAGTTTTTTTTATTGTCTTGAAAAGCACCCCCACATAAGCATTGCAATACTGCAGGCTGGGGATTACCAACCTGTGTGCAACTGCAGCCAATCTATCTCTGCCTACATAATGTCAGAACAAGTGTATCAGCCAATAGAAGGCACTCTGAGTCACTGGGCCTACTTGGCCTCAAATAACAGAGATGGTGTAAACCTGAATTCTTCAGAAAGAACCTACTCCTTCCAAAGGACTGTGGCACCAGCCAGTGAAGGTTATGCACCATTCAACCTTGTTTTTGTTGTTAAGTAGTTAGAAACTACCAACAGCACCTCCATTTAGTTTCAGTTTACGGTATCTCGGCCAACCCCCAATTAAATCTAAGTGTTCAAGACATCCACTTGCTTCACCTATATTTGATAAACAGAAAACACAGCTGAGTATCATCTACAACTTATTTCATATTTGTGTTGAAGGGATAATACAAGCTCCAAATTATATGGAGAAGAGGTGCCCCATCAAATAGACATGGGGCCCTCAACCTCTAAAAATAACCATATAATTCAGAGAAGAACCACTGCCTCCCAACTCTTAAATCCAGATACCCTATGAAAAAGGGCCACATGGTCAATGGTACCACAAACTGCTGAAAGGTGGAGGAGAACCAAGACCACCACATTTCTTCTGCCTTTACTTGAAAGCTGTAACCCCACAAGGCAATCAAGATCATTTCTATTCTAAAACAAGACGTAACCCAAATGAAATTGCTGTAGGTATTATTACTGGGAGGGTCCTGAGGCTAAACAGTTCTTCAAATTAAGCACTCTTAATTCCCACCTTGCATACAGAAAAATTCATCTATATCTATGTATATGTGTGTGCGCACGCACGCACGCACGCACACACACACGGGGGAACCAAGAGGAAGCAAATAAATCATATGCTAACTGTACATTTTCGGATTCGAATATGGTGTTTTGAGCTTCAGAACAAAAATTAACAAGAGCACCAAATACACACACACACACACACACACACACACCCCTCTACTGGAAATTTCAGCCAATCATTTTTCTTCCCTTTAAGATCCAAACACTAAAATACCTGAAAGCCAAGGGAAGAAATTGCCATTGTCCCTCTTCTGATATTTGCCACTCATATGTGAAGTTGAAGGCTTTCACGGCCAACATCCATAGTTTTTTGTGGGTTTTTCAGGCTAAGTGGCCGTGTTCTGGAAGTTTATTTCTGACATTTCGTCAGCATCTGGAGCTGGCATCTTCAGAGAATGCTGGCATAGAATGAGTGGGGTATATACCTCATAATGTGCAGCTGCAGACAAGTCTATATAGGGACTACCAAACACAGTGTTCAAACGTGAATCAAGAAACATGGGAGAAACTGCAGACTAAGCCAGCCAGAAAAATCAGCAGTAGCAGAAAGTGTTATAAATCAGCCTGGGCATAAAATGCTATTTAAAAACACTTAAATTATGGACCAACAACTATCAGGTCAGAATGCACAGGGAAGCCACTGAAATCCACAAACACCTGGACAACTTCAACAGGAAAGAAGAAACCCTGAAAGTAAACAAAGGGGCAAAACAGACTGCCCTGAAGGAGCAGTTTCTGGCCACCCCTTTGAGCGCTGGATCGGGACTATGGTCACCACACATCGCAGCCCCGGTCCAGCATTTCCCCACTGCAAAAAGAAGCAGAAGAAAGCCGCACCTTTTTGTGCCACGAAAAAGGTGCTCTTGCCACCGCGGCAATGGTTTTTCCATGTTTTGGCAGTGTTTAAATGTAATGCTACCAAAACACTGTGCACCACATGGTCAGGCATAGGACATGACATTGCCTTGGGGCAGAGTTGGGGCGTGACAACACCATGTTCCCAAGCCGCCAGGAAGCCAGAGTATTTTGCCAGTGTGTTTAGCCCTAGTGTATGGCTACCAGTCCTGAAAAACATCAAAATCAAGACTCAGCACATACAAATGGGCCTTTCCCAGAAGACAATGAATCACTAATTAAAAAGAAACAAATCCTCCTCACATATCCTCCCGCCCCGAGGCCTTGCCATTCAACAACAGATCAACATACAGATTAACATGCAAATTGCTTCCTCTTAACCTCCTCTATACCTCACTCACTCATGTTAGCATTCTCTGAAGATCCCAGCCACAGAAACTGGCGAAAGGTCAGGAATAAGGTCTCCCAGAACATGTCTGCTTAATCCAAAAAACCTACAAAACCTTTGCTACTTATAGCTTCTACAGAAGCCAAGTGAAAAGCATCTAGTCTGGCAAAAAGACCTCCACCCTCTTTGAACTACATCTGAGCCTGGATACCATGTTTGCTTTGGGTTATACCAAGTCCAATGCCAGTAATGACTGTTATTGTTTTTCTATGTGTTAATTTCCATTTTTGCAAATATACCATGATGACGATTTCATTGTAATTTTGAATTTATTCTGTGTTTGATTTGTGCAAATTTATTAACACCCTGTAGAATGCCTGTCTCTCTCCTCCTGGGATATATTTTGAAAAGCTAGGTTTCATTTTTTTTAAATCTGTGAGTAGTCCTAGCTGCATCATTATATTGTGAGACCATATCTAATAACCATTAAGATATACAGCTTGTGCCTCCCTTATCTAGATTTCCGAAATACTCCAAAATTCAAAACTGTATACATGAGAAGATGAGTTAGTGACATCTTTTCCCGTCGATGATTCAATGCACACAAAATTTGTTAAACAAAATTATTTAAAATATTAGGTATAAAATTACTTTCAGACTATAAGTATAAGGAAACACAAATTAATTTTGTATTTAGACTTGAGTCCTATTTCCAAGATCTCTCATTAAGTACAGTGGGCCCTTTCGTTCTGGATAACCCCATGTAAGGGAAATTCCACATATGCTCAAGCCCCATTGGAAAGAATAGGGCTTGTGCCCACAGCACAGCACGCGCATCATTACCCTTCAGGGGCGGGCCAAGCCTTCTTCCGGCGTGGCTTTTAGTGTATGCTGAAAACTATGTAAGTCACACCCACGTATAACGTGGGCGCACTGTATAAGCAAGTACAGTGGTACCCCGGGATACGAAATACCCATGTTACGAAATTTCCGGGATACGAAAAAATCCCATAGGAAATAACTGTTCCGGGTTACGAAGGTTACTTCGGGTTACGAAGAAAATTTTGGTGCTTTTCGGCGCTATTTCACACGAAATCGCGGCTTTTCCCCATTAGCGCCTATGGCTTTTTCGCCTTACGAAGTATTACGGGTTACGAAAGCGGCGGCGGAACGAATTAATTTCGTAACCCGGGGTACCCCTGTACAGGCGACCCTCTGTTTTTACAGGGGATCCATTCCGGACACACACACATACACACACACACAAATGGAGACTTGCCTATATTCAAGCCCCATTGGCTTAAGTGAAGCACGTGCCTGTTGAAAACAACACGTCGCCCCTCCATGACGATTCAAGACTGCAGACCTCAAGTCCGCAAGAAAGGAGGGGCGACTAGATTCCATAATAAAAACAAAAACAAACACACACACCCCGCCCCAAAATCCAAAACACTTCTGGTCACAAGCATTTCACACAGAGATTCAACTTGTATACCATTTCTTATACAATGGACAAATTCAAGACCTACATAAGTGACAGTAATAACACTTCTGATTTACTCCAAGAAGTTCTGTGACAACATGCAAACCTTGCACTATTCATTAGGCAGATAAAGTAAGGAAAATAAAAGACTTAAGTACAATTCAAATTTCCCTTTATCCATGAGCACTTGCAAACCATCAGCAACACATTGTATCCTTAGAATCAGAACTAGTAGTGCAAATAAATTGTTAATGCAATAAATTACTTAGATAAAAAGAATGGAGCATAATATCTATGCTATCCCACCAATGGCACCACCTTTCTGCAGTGGTGGGATTGCATACATCTGTGAATCAAGAGGCTATGCTAATAGCAGTAGCCCTGCTAGCAGGTCTCCCAGGTCGGCCAAACAGCTACTGGGCAGCAGTAGCAATAGTGGTGGCATTGGCAGAGGAGCTGACAGAAACAATGGCAGCAGCACCATAGCAAACACTTAATAGTATTTCACAGAAGGAAGCACAATAAATTATTTTGAACGTTTTACCACAAAAACCCTATGAGATAATTCAAAATGAAACAAGAAATAGGACCAGAAGATCAAATTTCCAGGTTGGATGGCACTCAGCGAGTTACTAGGGTGCAGCAGAGGACAACTATAAGGAGCACTGTGGCTACTGATGCAACTGGACTCATGTCGAAAGGACATTCAGCTGCTGATGTTCTCAGAAATGAAAGCAAAGTCCGAAGTGCACAATACATCCTATTGGGTTGTTGTTGTTGTGTTTCTTTTATGCTGGTCTTTGACCATAATAAAGTATTATTTAGAAGCAGTAATCAGGGGAAGCCAAGAAATGAAACCTACAGAGTATGTGTGTGTGTTTTGCCTTTTCTGACTTATGGCGACCCTAAGGCAAACCTACCTATAATGGGGTTTTTTTGGCAAGTTTCTTCAGAGGGGTCTGACAGCAGGCCCGCTTTATCTACAGCTTAGAAAAACATTTTTTTACATTCCAAAAAGTAAATCTTGATTTTATGATTTTTTGTAAGAGACATCATTTTACTATGTCATTGTATGTAATGGGATTTGAACGTCCACGGATTTTGGTTTCCGTGAGTGTCATGAAACCAAACCCCAGTAGATACCAAGGGCCCACTGTAGAGACATTCCAGTACTTGGGGCGAATGAGCTGAAGTGGACAGGAATGAGACATTTTGTGGCAAATAATTACAGTGTTTTATTCAAGAAATAAAAATCTAAGAACAAAAGGGGTGGCATTTATAGTGAGAAAACATGTAACAAAACATTCAAAGGATATAATACAAACTTTAACTAAATATTATCAGTAAGACTTCCGGGAAAATCCATCAACATAACCATAATTCAAGTACACGTTCCAACTACAGATGCAGAAGAAAAAATTTAAAGATTCTGTGCTGGAGTCCAGGAAGAAACTTATCACATTCTAGAACAGGACTTCTTGATAATCATAGGAAACAGAAATTCACAAGCTGGAAACAGAGCAGAATCAAAGATTGTAAGAAAATCCGGACTAGGATCAAAAAATGAAGGAGACTGAATTTTGTGAGGCCAACAGTTTGTTCATTACAAATAAATTCTTCAAGCAACCAAAGAGGTGCCAGTACACATGGACATCAACTGACAGCCAGAAGAGTAATCAAATAGACTACATCACTGGAAGCATAAGATGGAGAAACTCCATTATCTCTGCAAAACAAAAATTAATAGTAAAGCTAAGGAACAACGACTGTGTCAAAATACAACTTGAAGAACATCCCTACAGAATTTAAAGATAATATGAAAATATTTTGCACTATTAACTGTTTAATTAATTTAATTGACTGGGAGCCAGAAGAACTCAGGGCTGAAGCCAGGAACATTGTCAGGGTAGAATGAAATGACATTATCTGCAGCCAAAGAGAAGGAGAACCAAAATTCTACAACAATGGCTTTTATCATGCAGTACAACCCGTATTTATCGGGGTTCCATTCCAAGAGCCCACATGGATACCTGAAATGGTAGCTAATAGGGAATTCTATTTTTTCCCCAATGAGACAAGCAATGTCTGGCCCAAGCATACCACTGGAGGAGCTAGAAATGCCTAGAGAAAATGCATTTCTTACAGACAAGAATAAGTGATACTGTGGATACCAAATCCCTGAATATTGGGGTAGTACTGTACAGTTTCCCTGCACCATCCATGGGCTTGCCATGTGTGGACTTGAGCTCACACACATGGCAACCTTTGGGGGACAAAATGGCGCGCATGAACACGCCACTATTACACTCAGTGGGACCAGAGGTCCCACTTTTTTTCACATATGCAGGAGAGTCCAGAACAGATCCTCTACGTATACAAAGGGACCACTGTATATGAATTGGGAAATGCCAGATCCCCAAGCTGGGTTCAGAAAAGGAAGAGGCACTGGAAATCATACTGCAAATGTATGTTGAATACCAGAGCACACCAAAAAAAATTAGAAGAAAATCAGCCTGTGCTTTATAGATTATAGCAAAGCCTTTGATTGTATAGATCATGAAAAATTATGGATTGCTCTGATAGGAATGGGTATGATACAATATTGGATTATACTGATGTGCAACCTGTACTCAAGGCAAGAGCCTACTGGCAGGACAGAACAGAGGAACAGAATGGTTTCCAATTGGCAAGAGGGTCAAGGCAATTCTACACTTTATCACCCCATCCGAGTAACGTCAATGCTGAAAATATGATTTGTAATACAGGATTAGACTCCAAGGAAGGAGACATGAAAATTAGATGGGGAAACGTCAACAATTTAAGATATGTAGAAAATATTAATAACTTGGAATGATTACTGAAGAAAGTAAAGGAAGAAAGTACAAATGCAGGTTTGTTGTTTGTTGTTACTTGCCCTGCTCCAATACAGGGAGAGGTGGGATACAAATAAATATTATTATTAATAAATATTATTAAAGCTGAACGTTAAGGAAGCAAAATAATGACCACAGATGATTTACATAATTTTAAAGTAGATGATGGTGATGACAGTGAAATATTTCAAGATTTTCTATACTTTTATCTGAGTAGTTAATTAGAACAGAGACAGGAGACAAGAAATCAGAAGATGGGTAGGACTTAGAAGGGCAGCTATGAAAGAATGACACAAAACCATGAAGTATAAAGGTATATAATTGAATACTAAAGCTAGGATTGTCCATGCCATTATATTTTCCATTTCTATGTATGGTTGTGAAAGCTTGAGAATGAAGAAAACAAATAGGAAGAAAAGCAATTCATCTGAAATGTGGTTCTGGAGATGAGTTCTACTGGTATTGTGGACAGCCAAAAAGACAATTAATTGGGTTCTAGAGCAAATGAACACAGAGATCTCCCTAGAAGCTAAGATTACTAAACAGAAACAGTTGTACTTTGGACATATCCTGAGAAGACATTACTCTGTAGAAAAAACAATAATGCTTGGGAAGGTAGAAGATAGGAGGAAAAGAGGAAGACCACAATACAGATGGCTGAGAACCAGCGTGCTGCAGGAGTTTTGAGTGTTGCAATATGACTCTGGAGATCAGGATTCGATTTCTTGCTCAACCATAAAAACCCACTTGGCCATATCACACCCTCTCAGCCTGAGAAGATTACAATGGCAAACCCCCTCTGAAGAAAATGCCAAGAAAACCCTATAATAAGGTCACCTTAAGGTCGCCATAAATCAAAAATGACTTGAAGGGCAAAAAACAACAACATTCAATCAACGAAGGTATGGACCCAAGTCTGTAAGACCTGAACAGAGCTGCTGGTGACATGTTTACTTGGAGGTCTCTTATTCATAGGGTTGCCCCAAAGCCAAAGTCAACTTGATGTCAGTTAACAATAATATCTACACTACTGTTGACTTTGTGTGCCTTCAAGTCATTTCTGACTCATGGTGACTCTAAGGTGAACCTATCATAGCATGTGGGGGGTTTTTTTGTTTTTGTTTTTTTTGCTAAGTTTTGTTCAGAGGAGGTTTTGCCATTGCCATTACCATCCTCTGAGGCTGAGAGGGTGTGACTTGCCCAGAGTCATCCAGTGAATTTACATAACCAAGCCGGGATTTGAACCCTGGTCTCCAGAGTTATAGTTCAAGGCTCAAACCACTACACCACACTCTCAAACAATTATGCTACCCTGACATTTAAGCAAATAATATTTATGAAAAGTTTTTAAGCCATTCAAATGATCTGAACTTCCACGCCACTACATTTTAAAAATATGCAAAACTTTCTCTAAAGTAGGGGTAGGCATGGTAGGTGTGGTTCATGGCTTACTTGCCCCTATAGCCCCCGTCCCACCCCTGAAACTTCTAGGGGGAAGCAATTTGTTATTTAAATGCAATTCTATCTTCTCTGGGCTTTTTTAAGGCCAGAAAAATCACCACACAGACACCTCCTCTTTCAACACAAATGCCTTTTTTCATGAAGAACAGGTCTGGAGAGCAAAATTATATCTAAAAAGCAAATTGCAGCCCCCCAGAGACTTCTGGAATCATAATAGATTATCATTCAGGAACAATTTCAAGGGGTCTGGGTACAGAACGGAAAGGTCTAGGGAAAAACAAAAATTTCTCCCATACATTCAATAGTGACTCATTCCTATTCAAGGGATAGAAATATCCATGAAGAATTTTTTGATGTTAAACTCCACATTCAAAAAATTTCCCATATCAGCATTTTGTTCAAACACAGGTAAGCCACTGCAAAAATGAACATGGCCTCCTTATACATGCTTCCACCTATCCTTACCAAATTCAGGACAGGAGAAATGAAAACAAGCCACTTTGTAAAATTGAGGTCCAAAACACACTGCAGAAATAATCCAGTTTGAGACCGTTTTAAATGCCTTGGCTCAGTGCTAAGGAATCCTGGGAACTGTAGTGTATTGTGGCACCAGAGCTCTGACGGAGAAGGCTGAATGTCTCACAAAACTGCAGTTCACAGAATTCCTTAGCATTGAGCCAGTCTGAAACTAGATTATTTCTGCAGTGTGTCTTGGACCATAGCTTCAAGTTAACTTGTTTCCCAAACAAGAATTACCGTCAATTCTGGGTGTAACCCCAGCCTGCCATGACTGATCAAACACAGAAGCAAAAGCTCCTGAGTCCCCGAGGGCTGTGAAGGACATGTGTGAACCCAGACAGACAGTAGTCTAGTTCTTTTAATGCTGAACAAACGTGTCATGTTATATCTGAGCCACCTTGTTGTTATTCCATCTGGAACTAAGTTTTCCACAATACAGACTACAGCACTTACAAGTTTTGTGCAGATTTTATATTAAATATATTTTAACATGACAAAAAGAGAATGTTTATTGGTGAAGCGACTAAGACGGAAATCAATTACTTGTTATCATTCTTTAAAATTCAATGGTACTTTTGGAAACATCTTCAATAGTTATGATATCACATGTTAACTAGAATACTTCAACCTTTAACATCTTAAGACTTGTATAAGCACAGAAATTAATGTAACCATCTATCAAATGGCTTCAAAGATGACAGATCAAGGCCTCAAATATGTTAAAACATATACTGAAATTCATGGCAAAGCAGCAGTTACACCATATTATATCACAAACTAGTCTAACTATAAATTCAGGCTAAAACTGCAGCAGTGAATGAACTCTCCAAAAGAATTTAGCTTGGACCATGAATGGAGAAATTAATATTAATATTTATTTGGAAAAGGTCCTGACATGTAGGTGTTTGTTTGCTAAAGTCAGTCCACAAGCTCCAAAGCATAAAAGATCATGACAGTATGGATGAAATATATGTATCTGTAGCACTTGCAGTCTAGCGGGACATCTGCATCTGACACATTTACCTTAATGGCACACCTCCACACACTCACTTACCTAAAACCAGGTAAGCATAAACGAAACGTACTACTCAGTAGGCATACACAGAAGTAGGCTATATATTTGCTTCCTTCATTTTAAGCAATTTATTTAGAACATGTGTTTTTACAACATCTATACTGCAATGCAGAGAGCTAAAAAGGCTTTAGAACTGATATGTTTCTACTGGAATTTTTATCACATCCATCACAACTAGCTTTTCAATCTCCCTGACATTTTAAAACTGACACTCTGCACAAGCTACAATGCATGCAGTAAGTTAAAACAACTTTCAGAATTATGACTGCATATTTTATGCCAAGTTAGATTTGTTGGATCAACATTTCTGTTGCTGGTTGCCTTTTCTGAACAGAGCTCCAGTGAGAATATTTCTGAAAGGAGAAAAAGGGGTCCCTTCTCAATTTCCTCTTCCTACTTCATCCCCCAGTACTATTCATCGCACTGTTCTGAGAAGTGCCCCAAACACCTATTAGAGAGTGGGAATGCATAGTAGTCTGCAGGAAAAACGGATGAAGACTACAGGCTGAGTTTCCCTTACCCAAAATGCTTGGGTCCAGGTTTGATTTTTTTATTCATTTTGGACTTTTTTGGATTCTGGAATACCTGTATTTGCATGTCTGTACATAATGAGGTATCTTGAAGATGGGACCCAAGTGAAATGCAAAATTCATGTATGTTTCTTATACATGTAGCCTGAAGGTGATTTTATTTTAAAAATTAAATATTTCTGTGCATGAAGCATAGCTTGTATATATCAAACTATCAGAAAAAAAGGGTTCACTGCATCAGGCACCCATGAAAAAAGTTTTGGGTTTTGAAATAGTTTGAATGTTGGCATTCCAGATAAGGGAGACTCAACCTGTAATGCTTTCTCGTTCCATTATTGGGACTCTTCCGCTGAATCAAAATTGTCCTGAGGTAGCTGTAACTGAGATCCAAATTCTCAATTTTTATTCGTATATTTTTCATCCTAGTTTTGCTGAAAAGAGAAAGAGGAGAAAGAGAGCTGAGATCTTGATAACTATAGCAGCCAAGAAGCAACAATAATGAAACAGTCACAAACTGCCTTAATGTTGTGAACTTTGTTGCTATGTACGCTTATGACCAGGCTGCAAGTCTCACTGGCTTCCGGATTCACACAGAACCTTAAGACTACAATTTTGCAAATGATGACAAAAATCAAACACCAAACCTTCAGGAATATCATTTGTGATGTGGCCACGGTCTTTTGAGGTATCTCTTTTTCTTCTCCCCACTCGCCCCATAACCTGAGCTCCTTGCCGCCCAACCTGGTACTATTTCACTTACGGCAGGATGCCTAATGTGTACCTAATTTAACATATTCTTTCACTGGGGGCCACCAGTATCAAAAGTCCAAAACACACTGCAGAAAAAGTAAACTTTGACACTGCTTTAAGTGTCCAGGCACAGTGCTAGGGAATCCTGGGAATTGTAGTTTATGTGGCACCAGAGCTCTCTGACAGAGAAAGCTGAACGTCTCACAGAACGGCAGTTCCCAGAATCCCCTTGCATTGAGCCAGGGCAGTTTAAGCGGTCTCAAGTGGGATTATTTCTGCCGTAAAGAGGTTATGATGGGGAGGGTATCTTCTGCAAGCAGACGCCTCCCTTTCTAGCCATGCGGCAGTAGGGTGCTTCTCAGAAATTTAAAGGAGGAGGAGCCTGCTTGCAAAAGATATCCTCCTTTACCTTCTGCAATCCAATTGTTTTTTTTCCTCCCGACTGGTTTGTAACATCTTGCCTGACAAAGAAGCCCATGGAGCTTTGAAAGCTTGCAGCAAGTATACATTTGTCTCTCCATATTCGCTAGGGCTAGGGGCACAAGACCCCATGGATATGGGGAAAAGCACAAATAACCAAAGAGGACATCTCTCTGGGAACGTCTAGGTCCTCCAGGGCAACTCTGTGGGCAACGTCCAACAGGCACTGAGCATGGAAGTGCCCTGGAGGAGCTACAAAGGCCAGTGGAGCATCCTCTCCAGGAATCTCTAGGCCTTTCGGTGCAGCCTTTATTTAGTTAAAGTTGACCATAGAGTTGCAATCTAGGAGGACCTAGATATCCCTAGAGAGAACACATTAATCAAATCCGTGATTAATCAAAGCCACAAATATGGAGGGACGAGAGTATTGATAAACTTAAGCGGCCAAGACAGCTGCCCCTGGATGTTCCTGCAGCGTGTTTTGGGCCACGGCTGGGTCTTCAGAGTCAACGGCGATGAGGGCAAGAGGAAGGGCAGGAGAGGAGGCAGCAGGGCGCAGAGGAGCCTTTCTGCAGCAGCAGCAGCAGCAGCAGCGACTCCTCTCCCTGGGAAGCCTCGCTGCCACTGCCGCCATGTTGTGTCCCAGCCGGCTCCGTGTGGGGCGGCGGAGGGAGGGAGGGGCCGCTTAGCGAAGGAGGGGGCGACCATGGAGCCCGTGTTCTATTCTTTATGGGGGGGGGGGGATTAAGGGACCCAGGGGGAGAGAGCGAGTGTGTGTGCACTATATAGATAGACAGATAGATAGATATTCCTTTGGGGGGCAGTGAGGGCTCCTGGGCCTGACGGGCGAAGGCGCCCCTTCGGAGCTGCAAGAACAAAGGGAGGAGGAGGAGGAGGGGGCCGCGCCGGGAAACAAAGGGCCAGCCGACTGCAGGGCGGCGGAGGGTGGCCCTCTCTTGCTGCTCCTCTTCCCGCTCACCTTCTTCTTCTCCAGGTTGCGCAGCTTCTTGTCGATGACGCCCAGGATCTGCTTCATGGCCTCCGTCTGCACCGAGCTCGTGCTGCCGCCCGGGACAGGGGCAGAGGGCGCTGCTGATATCGCTGGCGCTGCTGCTGCTTCGCTGGCCGCTTTGCCGCCGCTGGTGGTGGTGGTAGTGGCGGCAGCCATGGCGCTGGTGGAAGTGGCCGAAGGCATCGCTTTCTCTGGGGCGAGAGAGAGAGAGAGAGAGAAGGGAGCGCGTTACGGGTCTCGAAAGGGGCGGAATGGCGGAAAGGAGGAGGGGAAAAGCAAGAGGGCGCGCGCGAGAAAGAGCGAGGAAGCGAAAGCGGACGGGACGCCGGAGGGGACACAAAAGCGAGCGAGGACGGAAACGCCTCCTCTCCCAAGGTTCCTTTTACCCGGCACAAAAGCGCTCTATTTCCCACGCTGGCCCTCCCCTCCCCTCGAGCGCGTGACCCGGACCGCACCTGACGAGGGGCCGCGCGCGCGCTCCCAACTAAGGAAGGGAAAAGAAAGCAAGGGAGCGGAAGCAAGCGCCAATCCTCCTCTTTCATTCTCGCGCACGCGCACAAGAGAACAGAGAGAGAGAGAGAGCGCTCAAAGCTCTCCACGTGATTGGCTCCCGGCTCCCTGTCCCCCCTCCCCCTCCCCCTCCCTCTCCAAGTAGGGTCCCCTCAGAAGAGGCTCTTCTTCTTCCTCCCTTCCTCACCGTGTGAGGCGGGCGCCCGCGTGGCTGAATGAATGCCCCCCGAGAGAGAGGGACCGAGGGGAGGAGGGAGCACGGGGAGAAAGACAAGGGACTCGGCTGGGAGAGTGCTCTCTTCTTCTCGCCCAGGGCGAATGGCCGCCTCTTCCCACTCCGGCCCCGTCGCTCGCTGCCTCTGCTGCTGCTGCTGCTGCACAGAGAGAGAGAGGGAGGGAGGGAGAGGGGCGGGAGGAGCGCAGGCAGGGGCCTCGCAGGCAGGGGCTGTCTACGCGAAACGCCTGCGTGAACCGGAAGGGAGCCACTGCGCCGACCGCAATGAGGCTGCTCTGCCGGCCTTTTCTCCGCCTTCAGGCGCGGAGGGCACCTAAGCATGGAGCACAATGGTGGAGGACCCCGGGTGGGGTTGCCTTGGGAAGGAAGGAAGGAGGGAGGGAGGCAGGGCTGGCTCTGGAGGGGAGGAAGCGCTTCATTTTGTTGGCCACATTGGAGAAATAACCCGGTTTGGCACCGCTTTAAGTCTTTGTCTCAAGGCTATGGAATTCTGGGCTCCGCTCTGGACCCCACAACAAACTCCAGCTCCCAGAATTCCATAGCATTGAGCCAGACAAGGAGAGACTCCACGGCTCTCCAAGGAAGAGCGTCCCACTGTGGAACAGCCCTTTCTGTCAGGAAGTTCCTCCTAATGTTGAGGTGGAATCTCTTTTCTTGTCGCTTGCATCCATTGCTCTGGGTCCTTTTCTCTGGAACAGCAGAAAACAGGCTTGCTCCTTCCTCAATATTTAAACAGGGCGATCATATCAGCTCTTAACCTTCTTTTCTCCAGGCTAAACATCCCCAGCTCCCTCAGTCGTTGCTCATAGGGCATGGTTTCCAGACCCTTCACCATTTTAGTCGCCCTCCTTTAGTGGCACTATTACTTCCCTTGATCTAGATTCTATACTTCTATTGATGCAGCCTAAAATCGCATTAGCCTTTTTCTTTATGTGCCCTTCTGATGACCTCCCTGTGAAAGCCACAAACACATGGACAACTTCATCAGGAAAAGAGGGACGCGAAAACAAAGTTTGACTAACGCTCCTGAAGAACACCCAACATTAAGATTCAGTCCATGCAAGTGGACACCACCAGGGTCAGGGGGCTCCCCCCCCCCACACACACACACACAGACTGCTAATGAAATAGACACACGTCCTCCCACCCTGAGGCCTTGCCATTTGACTACTGACCAATACTCGGATTAACATGTAAATCACTTCCTCCCAACCACAGGTCACACAGTATATATACCCCACTCACCTCCATGCCACCGCCCTCTGAAGATGCCAGCCACAGACCTATATAAGCCAACTAAGAGTGTCAGCTGAGATTCAGAATCCTTTGTGTGTGGAGAGGATAGCAGACTCCAGTCCATCAGCAGAGGGTTGAACACAGATCATGGTTTCCTGGCACATTTTCTAACCCTTGACCACATCTCTTCTCTGGTTCCAGCACTATATTCCAATACTCTTATTGTTATCTGCTCTCCTTGGCTTTAGCCAACATCCTGCCTTTGTCTTGTAACAACAATCATTCAAACCGAACTTGTCACCTCATCTCCATACTGGCAAGGTTTTGAATTTCATTTGACATTCTCTCTCACAGCTGGATTATATAGGTCTGTCTCTGGACTTTCCACTCCACCCCATGCCTCTGGATAAGTGGGCTCAGGTCTACTAAAGCTCTTGCTACCAGCTTCTTTCATTCAGTTAGTCTCAAAGGTGCTACTAGATCCCGTTGCCAGAGAGAGAACTGGAGACAGCTCTTTACTTTTAATGGTTGAACAGAACCAGGAATTTCAGCAGGTGTTGCTTGTTGCTCAACTAAGTAAGAAGCAACACCTGCTGAAATTGTTGCTTCTCCCAAGCTGTCTGCAGTTTCCTGTCCTGCAACCCCAGTGTTAACTCAGGGCAACAGTTCCAAGGTTGTAGCCTTGAGGTTTTCAAACATGTATTGCGGACAAGGGGGGAAAGACTTAGGAGACAGTAAGAAAAGGTTAATAAATACAGGTAACGATCTTTAAAAATTTGGTTCAGTTGCATTTGTGTTAGAAAGTGGAACTTTTAATTATTACGTTAGTATTAAGCTGGTACTTAAATCTCACTTACCTCACTGCCCAAAAAGCCTTATCAAAATGAAGCTGGAAAACCCCTGTTTGAGTTTTGGAGAGGAGAAGATACATTATTTTTTGAAAACCCTAGTTCTCATCCACGCCACCAAGATCTTCATTTCATTCCTTTAACAAAAACAGCTCCCCTCCCTCCCTTCGGCTTACTGATTTCCATGTGGATGCCAGTAAAAGTCCAGGGATTAAGCGCTTCTGTTTCCTGAGACAGTCGAAGAACTTCTTATAGTGAGTACACCAGAGTATGCCCTGGACATGAATAAGGTTTCTCCCTTATGCCTTTACCTGTTGTTGGCTTAAAATCTTTTAACACTGGAATCAACAGTCACTCTAATCATGACCAAAAATAAGTGGTTTGAATTTTGTGACCAAAACATGGTAATTCCCCAGCCCCAAAGGACTATTAAAAAGCCAAAAGCAATTTTTCAGAAGCCCAGAGAACTAGGCTTTACATAGAACTACAGTAATCAGGAACTATGCATTTATTTGTTATTTAGCACCAACTTTCACTCAATAACTTACTTTTGAAATTAAGTTAATGCTCAATTCGACTGACGTAATTAAAAAATAAATTTAATTAACTTACCTTGTTCTCTTAGAAAATATTGTTTTTAATTAATTAGTTCCTATCGCTGAAGGGGTAGCATGCAAATAAAAGTGCTTAACACAGGGGTCATGCAGAGGAGTGGTCAGAGGCTGCTCCTGCCCCAGTTGTGCCAGGACTGCAGCAACTGCAAGGGCCTGGGCCTGATCCAAGCTGCCACCAGAGTCCTCAACCCAGACACCGGCAAGGAGCAGCTTTTCACTGCTCCTTTTTGTGCTGTTTTGTCCGGGTTAGGATGGGCATGGCTTCTAATCACGTTTAGGGCGTGCATCATGTAAACACCATGCCCACCATGGGCATCAGCCCGAAGACAGCACTTTTGGCCCATTTACTTCAGGACACAAACAGGGTTTTTTGGGGGGAAATAAAGGTATTTTGTAATGGTAGCTGTCAGATCAACAGCTTCAAAAACATTTTCCTAGACCCCCAAAGGGTTCTGGAAAAGGAAGTTAAATTTCAGGAAAGCATAATGAAGTTATTGTGGACATTCAATTTACTTATAAAGACTTTGTTGCAGTTTTATTCCTAGTATTCTTGGAAGTATATTGTAAAAAGGCTTGGCCACTGTTTTCCCTGTCAGTGGGGCTAGGGGAATAACCTATAGTTCAAGTCTTTGTGCCCATAGTAAAATAATTATTTAAAAATTTATCCCTTCCGGGCAGGGAAATATCCTAAACTCTTAAGGCATAGGCGGTGAAGGACCTAAGTTCTAGAAACACCCTTTAAAAATGGCACTCCCTGAAGCACATGTTGGAACTTGAATGCATATACAGCCACAGTTTGACCAAAGTTATTACTGTGTTCTTATGAGTAATTAGTGTCCTGTCTCTGAAGAGGCATAAAACAGTTCTGTTGCACTGTCAGATTAAGAAAGTGGTGACCATTTTATTTCCCAATCCTGGGATAGCCACAAAATGTGCTCTGACTCAGGATAAACAGTAGTTAAGATGTATCTAACAGATGATAGTTTCTCCCAGGCATTTGACATCATTGTTCTATATATGCAGTGGCTGCATGTTTGCAAGCATAAAGAGTTCTGGAAAGCTCTTGCATGTGTTATTTTCTTTTAAACTTTTTATTCATAAATGTTTTTAAATAATCTTTTATTGCAGTTATGAAATGACTGGCAAAATGTTGAAAGAGCTATGCAAGTGCGGAGGCAAAAGGAGAAGAGAATATTCTAAGATGCAAGTGTCAGAAAGTGGTTTGCATGCGAACGGTAAGAAAATCCAAGATTTTGTCAGGCCTTTTTGAGAAGCAAAGAGAAGGAAATATTTTAAAACGTCTTAGACATAATCAAGAAGTTCCTCACAAGCAATAGTCATTTATAGCCACTCTAACAGATAGGCTTTTCATATTCAAAAAAAGGTGGGCCTTTCTGAGCAACTTGCCCCCAACAGGCGAGATGTACACTGAACATTCTTCTGACATCTTTGATACAGATTATAAGGTGCACAGTTAAATATCAGAGTGCCCACACACCAGTTACCTTCTATTTACGTCCCATGTAAGTGATGGGGTGACTTAAATACCCTAAAGGCTCCAGAGTCCATCCGATCTTGGAAGCTAAGCAGGGTCAGGGTTAGTACTTGGATGAAAGACCACAAAGGAATGCCAGTTGCTGTAGGCTATATTTCAGAGGAAGGGACTGGCAAAACCACCTCCTTTGTATTCCTTGCCTAAGACAACTCTGTGAACTTCATGGGGTTGCTATAAGTTGAGAGGTGACTTGCAGGCAGGCAGGCAAACACATGTGTGTGATGGGGTGGGGATTTTGAAAATGCACAGAAATACACAGAATTCAATCATGTTTTTATTTTGTTTTCTGTTTTCAGTTATCTCTGACTTTTCCTCCAGTAAGGTTCAGGCAACGTACAAGGGTTTTGTTCTTCCATTTTAGCCTCACAAGAATCTTGGGATAAAAAATAAATCAAACAACTGTGAAAACAGAAAAAATAGCTGGCAAATAACAGACACAGCAGTCAGACCAACAGAAGGCAGGTGAGAAGGTTTGGACTTCCTGCTTTCTGCTGCTACTGTGGAAGAGTTAATTGCATTCCAATTGAAAGTGAGCCAGTGGTGTTTCTTGGTATGCCTATTTTGTGAGCGTTTTCCTTGTTGTTACTCTTACTTCCTGTTGTAGGTTTTTTAGACTTTGTGGGGAGGAAGTAGTTTGGAAGGAAGTCCATATGAGAAGGAGGAGCAGGAGATAAGGCAGGGGTAGGCAACCTTTTTGAGCCGGGGGCCGGGTTGATGTCCCTCAGACAACTGGGGGGCCAAAGCCAAAAAATAAATAATTAAATAATTTTTATAAAAAATTAAATATATAAATAACCCAGGACAAATGTAGGACAAAATTTTCAAATGGAAGACTTTTTTTAAAAAAATGGAGGACACGCGAAAACATTTGCTGATTTTTTTTAAAATGTTAATATAAATGCATGTTTCTGAGGCTTCTATAGACAATTGCCCCCCAAAGGCCCCGGCGGCAATCGGCGGCAGGATTGGGCAGGGACCGGTCCCAAGGCCTCACTGGGCCGCATCCGGCCCGCGGGCCGCAGGTTGCCTACCCCTGAGATAAGGTGTTGTGGGGGTCAACAAACCAGTGAAGAGGTGGAGGTGAACCACCTGGTTCTCCACCCAAATGGACAGAGACTGGTTACTCTGTCAAAATGATTCACACTATTAATTCATACCAGATTGATTCACTACATAAAGTTCTACCATACTGATTTAATTATGGGTGAGAGAGCCAACTTAGTATATATCACTGAAACTTGGTGAGGAAGGCAGATAAATTTATTCAAGATATGCTGACTTACATATTTGAACATAGACTTGAGGATCAGCAAGACAGAGTGGCCATGATCTATAAGGATTTCTTTTCCCTCTCCAGATTTCCTATGTAGATGGGCTTTTGTCTGGACTGTCTTTCGCTAATGTTGGGCTGTCAGGACAGATTGGGGATTTTGTTGGTTTACTGTGAAGTCATCTGCCCAATAGTCTCTATGTTAGATCTGTCAGAGGTAGTGTTAGATTTGACAGTGAGGATGTAAAAGATGTTGGTTCTGTAAGTTTCTGTAGCAAGGCTATACTTTCTAAGTACACTTTCTAAGAGTTAGGGTTTCATTTTTTCTTTGAAAATCACAGAGCTATCCCAACATCTTCATCAGTCCAATACAGTATCTATAGCAGGGCAGATTCTTGGTCTGGTTTTTGCTGCTGGTCAAGAGGATAGTAATAATAATAATAATAATAATAATAATAATAATAATAATAATAATAAATTTTATTTATATATCACCTTTTCAAAGGATCGAGGCAAAAATGCAAAAACAATTACATAAATAATTACATAACATATTCACAACTAAAAATACATCCTCCTACCTAAACTAAAATACCAACATCAAAATTTAGTTAAATTAATTGTATTAAAATATTCCCTTCCCTACCAGCCAAATGCTCTAACCTTTTAAATAAATAAATTGTAGGAACTCTTCCTAAACTACTGTGATATATTCTGTCTTGTATGTCACAAAACATAAAATACCATTTCAGTCATTAGCCCAAATTTACTAAACTTAGGGGTGGCAGCTTCCCAGCAGTTTGGGAGGGCGTGTCGTTTAGACAACTCATGCCCCCAAGCCAGCAGGAAGCTGCCATGAAGCCGCCCACCCAACTAGACGGTGGGCAGCATTGCATGCTCCGGCAGCGTAGCATTCATACACCACACTCTGCAGGAGTGTCGCAAAGCTGTGGCAGTGGGAGAAAGGGTGCCCTCTTGCCACTCCTTTTTGAGCCAGCAAAAAGCTAGATCGGGGCTGTGGCATGTGGTTGCTGTGGCCCCTGTCCAGCTTTCTCTGGAGCAGCTTCAAGCCCCCCCCCTTTCAGGGCTGTCTATTTCAACCCCTAGTTAGCAAAAGTGAGCTTAAACTGTGGTGTCAGTACCTTGAATGCCAGAAAATATGACTTCACAGCTCCAGAACAGAACCAGTGATGCCACACTGATCCCATTGTTATACCTAATCTTTATCATTT
Source organism: Sceloporus undulatus (assembly GCF_019175285.1). NCBI lineage: Eukaryota > Metazoa > Chordata > Lepidosauria > Squamata > Phrynosomatidae > Sceloporus > Sceloporus undulatus. The sequence goes on along the minus strand of NC_056522.1, from coordinate 296,458,546 downwards.
GTTTCAGATCACACTCAATCTAAGGATTAAACCTTAAATCATCATAATTCTAATAATTATCACATCTCTTTGGATCATATTTGTTTGAATGTGTTCTCAGAAACCCAGAAAGATTGATTGATTAGTGAGTTTTTTAAAATCCTTTCAGTGTATATTGCATTTGCAATAAGAAGGGTTTCACCTTTCTCTTTATTCCAGGTATGCAGTGTGATTTGGTTTACTCCATTAGAGTTAAGCATTTGTAATAAGCATCCTGTATAATGCACACCGACTTATTAAATCACTGAAAACCCCACTCTTAAGCAAAGGTAGACAACCCTAAGGTTATTTAGTTCATTGGGCTTAAGTATGTTTAACTACACAGTATCAGTGAAAGTGATGTTAGTTTCTACTACCTTCTTTTGATTACACTGAAAAGGGAAGACATCATATTGAGAAAAACTGTAGTGTGGAGTCAAACAGAAAGCTAGGACATTTCTTGTGGACCAGTCTAATAGTTGTGGGAGCATAGGATCCTCCTGCTCCTTATTCTTTCCTGTATCGCAGGAGCAGGAATCATGTGCACCTACCATATATTGCCAGTAAAAAGAACTGCTGTCAAACATTGATTTAGGTCAGTGGTTCCCAAATTTTTGTCCTTCAAATGTTTTGGATGTCAGCTCCCAGAATTTCTGACTTTTGGCCAAACTTGCTGGGGCCTCTGAGAGTTGATGTCCGAAACGCCTGGAGGACCAAAGTTTAGGAATCATTGATTAAGGTGGAAGGCATGACACAGGGATGGCTTCCACAGGACATCTCATAGGGGACAGTTTTTTAATTGCAGGTATATAAAATTGATCTCTCCTGAGGTTACTTCATTGTGAAGAGCCACTAGTTACATAAATGCATCATCTAGGCCCTTGGATATTGAAGTGCACAGTATGTAAGCAACGCTTTGTCCTGACGTAATTCTGGATATCTTGAGGAGGCAGGGATGGATTATTTCAAATGAATGGCAGCTTATTCTGTGGTGCGGTGGTGTGTCAGGTTCATTATCCTTTTCAGGCTGCTGTTGCTGCTGCTGCTGCTGCTTTGTGTTAAATAAGAAACTGGAAACTTGGTACCAACTTTGGCTTTGCTAGGCTTTGATCTTCAAATAATTGATTTCTTGACTACTGTGCCATGTGTGTCTCTGTATCTGTCTCAATGGCGGGATACAAACCGCCGCTTTGCGGCGGTCTGCCGCCGCCGCCGGTTAGTATGCAGGGGAGCCGGAGCCTCCACACGGCGCGGCTCCCGTGCAGACAGAAAAAGAAGCTCCAAAATGGAGCTTCTTTTTCAGTCGCGTTTGCGACCTAGCGAGGCGGCAGGGGCGCACTCGCTACGTCACAAGGGACGCGACGCGTACGGACGCTCAGCGTCCGATACGCAAAGATGGCGCCGGCCATGTAGAAGGGCCAGCGCCATCTTGTACAGACGGAGTCCGTATTAGGCACAGGGGCGTCTATAAGAGACGCCCCTTTTTTAAAATAGGACGTCCTCCGGACGTCCCAAATGCCGGTGCAGAAAGCACCAGTGGTAGCCTTTTGAATATTTTCTTGATCTTGTTCCCTCTGGCATTAATGTTTAACATCCAGAAACAAATCAAAATAATTATAATTCCATCTGATTTACAAAACCCAGTTAATTTGTTTTGAAAACACGAGTCTTGTTTTGTTTCAAAATAATATTGTAAAAAAAAATAGTCACACAGGTATTTGGACACATCAGAAATTAGCTTTTTGTGGGCAAAAATATGTTGCAGTTATCAATTGATTAAAAAACATATAATGTGTAAGCTTCTGTGTAGTGGAGGAATTTTGAAAATTTCATGGAATCTTACATTTACTGCTGTTTTATTCCATTTATACCTTCCATTTCTTGTTACACATAATCACAATAGCTTTCCCCCTTCTGTGCTATTTGAAGGAAAATAAGTTATTGTGGTAAAATGCATAGAATTACTGTTCAACTAGACATATGTGGGTAAAAAAAAATGAAATGTGAACCACATAGAAAGTGGATTGTAGTCTCCTGTTGATCCGGAGGCAAAGAGAGTTGGCAGAAAGTAGTAGTGGCAGAAAGAAGTGCAAGTATCTGAAGGAGAATACATGCAGCTGCCACTGCTGTATTCGTTCACAAACTTGCTGCGTGAATGATCAAGAGTCTGCAGTTCAAGATGATTGCAGCATATATTTGGAGAAGTAATATCACTTTTAGACAAACTCTTGTAAATAAAAATTTATGCCACTGATTCATGTTTTTTTTTTTCAAGTGGTGGGTTCTGGTTCCTCTGTTTTGGGGCTAAATGCACAGAAAAAGTTTTCAGTTAGTAATAGTGGTATTTGATTTAATCAATTCCTATCCTGATTTTCTCCATAGTTAATGTTCAAATTATCTCAAAACTGTATGAAGCATAGGAAACTCAGGATAATATACAGTGTGCCTGCGCCATACGTGGCTTTCACTTTACACTGAAGCTGTGCTGTAATAAAATGAATTGTGTGTGCGCCCATGGTGCGTGCGCAGTGCTGTGCCATGTGTGCATATGTGTTTTTTGCCTTACGCGGAGGGAGAGTGCTGGAACAAATCCCCCACATAAGGTAAGGGCACATTGTATTACAACTACTAAAACAAAATATACATAAAAATGTGTATATGTTAAACTATAGGAGCAGCATACTGAACACTATTAGAGCATTCCAAGAAGCATCATATCTCTTATCTGGAATTCTGCAATCCAAAATACTCCAAAATCCAAAGTTGTCCATATGGATGGCTGAGATAGACCTTTGCTTTCTGATGGCTCAGTGTACACCAACTTCATGCATAAAATTATTTAAAATATTGTGTATAAAATTACCTTCAGTCTATCTCTCTCTCTCTCTCTGGCTTTGCTTCGCAAACGAAGATTCAGGAAGGACTCATCCCGCGCTTTGTACAAACAGGTCCGGTTGCAGAAAGCACAGCAGAAAGTCTCCTTGGGTGATGTTTCCGGGTTGTGGTTCTTTCTTCGTTGTCGTTTCTCTTAGAGACTCGTTCGCCGTGAGCTTTCGAAAAAGGCTACAGCATTGTGGATAGTGCGTCTCCATGCCTCCCGATGTGAGGCCAGGGCGGACCATTGTTGGTGATCAATTTGGCCAAGCCTGAGATGTTGTTTCAGGGAGTCCTTGTATCTCTTCTTTGGGGCGCCCCTCTTACGCTGACCCGTGGCAAGTTCACTGTAGGTCCTTCATCCTAGAAACGTGTCCTGCCCAGCACAGCTGCGTCCTCAATAGCATGGCCTCAATGCTGGTGATCCCTGCTTGCTCAAGGACATCAACATTTGTCACATAGTCAGTCCAGTGTATATTTAGAATTGTGCATAAACAGCGCTGATGAAAGCGTTTGAGGAGTCGTAGATGTTGGCGATAGGTGACCCATGTTTCAGACCCGTAGAGGAGAATAGACAGTGATTTTTGTGCTTCGCCTCAAGTGTTTGTTACTCCAGACTCTTTTGTGAAGCCTTCCGAATGCACTATATGCCTTTGCTAATCTGTGATCGATCTTTTTATCAATCTTGGCATCTGAGGAGATGATGCTTCCCAGGTAGGTGAATTGCTGGACGGACTTAAGCACAGATGTGCCTACAGTGACGTGAGAATGGTAGTGTTCTTCCTGAGGTGCCGGCTGGTAGAGAACTTCCGTTTTCTTCAGACTGACTTCCAGCCCAAAGAGCTCTGCAGCTGTTGCAAAACAAGATGTTAGGCGCTGCAGAGCTGCTTCTGTATGGGCAACGAGGGCAGCATCGTCAGCAAAAAGCAGCTCACGGACTAGATAGTTTAGAGTCTTAGTGTGGGCCCTCAGGCGGCTTAAGTTAAACAGGCTACCATCAGTACGGTAGCGTATATAAATGCCATCTTCTTCTTTGAGATCTGCCGTAGCCCTTTGGAGCATCATGCTGAAGAAGATTGTAAATAGAGTTGGAGCGAGAACACAACCTTGTTTTACACCATTAGTTATTAGAAAGGGCTCCAAGAGAGCGTCGCCATATCTGACTTGGCCTTGCTGGCCTTCATGTAGCAGGATGATCATTTTGAAGAATTTGGGGGGGGGCATCCTAGTCGTTCCAGGATCTGCCACAGACCTTTTCTACTCACAGTGTCAAAGGCTTTGGTGAGGTCGACAAATGTTACATAGAGTCCTTTGTTCTACTCTCTACATTTCTCTTGCAGTTGTCTAAGGGCAAATACCATGTCTGTAGTGCTCCTATTAGCTCTAAAGCCGCATTGGCTTTCAGGCAGAAGTTCTTCTACAACAGCAGGGACTAATCTGTTCAGCAGTATCCTTGCAAGGATTTTTCCAGCAATGGAGAGTAGTGTTATACCTCGATAGTTTAAGCAATCCGATTTTGCTCCTTTTTTCTTGTACAGGGTGATGATGACTAATTCTCAGAGATCTGATGGCAGTTTACCTTTTTCCCAGCAACTCATAAGGAGTTGCTGGGAAAATATTGTGTATAAAATTACCATATATATATATATATATATGGTGTACTGATAACATAAATGAAGTTCATTTTTAGATGGGTCTCATCTACAAGATAAAGTATTCCAAAATCTGAAAAATCCAAAACACTTTTGATCTCAAGGATTTTGAATATTCAACTTGGATTTAAAAACTGCTTAAATATGTGAGTAACAATCATCAATCAAGTGTGTGAAGAGAATGGGCCACAGTAGTGTGCTCCATCCAATCCATTCCACAATTTTTTGAACCACCATCAGAAAGGTCCTGCTTTGCACTGTATTTCTAATGGTGAAAACCCACAGAGCAGACCCTTAACACAAGTCCATGCATCAAAGAAAGTGTGAAGATGTTCTCTGAAGTATTTTTGTTTTTTGTTAAATATACTTTAGCATTAGCACACTGAATTGATTTTGGAAATGAATGCATAACCAATAGAACTTGTATATATTCAGAGAAAGATGGGCTTGCTGCAAGTAATGGCATTCAAGACTAATGGGAATTTCAGAACTCCATTCTTATGGAAAGTTACAGTATTCAAACCTTTACCATCACATGAGTTATGAATGATAAGGTCAGGGCCAACTGTCCTAGCAAAAACCGCAGCTGAATATTAAAATTTAGGATTTGTTTTGCATTTTACATTTATATATTAATGATGGAAACAAACCAAACCCTAACCTCAGACAGTTGTCACAGTGAAAAGGAAACTATAAAATGTGGAAAGACACGTAGCTGGAATAACTTACCAGCATATTTCTTGCAGAATCAGCTTGAAAGACCATCAGCTTTCCCACTGGAGAAGAAAATAATCAATGTTGACATCTGTAAAGCTTTGTGCAATCAGGTGAGAGCATAACAGTAAAGTCTCTTATGTGTTTGTGTATACTGATTTGCTTATCTTGGGCCCGGTCACAGATTTACATTTCTCTTCCACATGACAAAACAGTTTTTGAAACAAAGGAGGGCTACTTTCATGAAATTATGGAACATTAAGCATTTCAGAGGTGTTATTATTAGTTTCTTCCTTGGAAATACAGCCTAGAGAACCTAGTATTTGAGACCTGAATACTATGTGTGAGAGTGTGTTGTCTCTGTGCTTTCAAGTCGGCTGTCAGCTTATGGCAACCTCATTAATATCACAGGGTTTTTAAAGGCATGAACTACTCAGATGTCAGTTCTTTCCTCTGAAATCAAGCCTACAGCACGTGGTATTTGTTAGCAGTCTTCCATCCAAGAACTAGCCAGGGCTGACCTTGCTTAGCTTCCAAGATCAGACAGGATCTGGTGTCTTTAGAATATTTAGGTCTAGGTTAAATTTCTCAGAACTCCCCAAAGCTCTAGGTCAGATTTTTCCAACTGATGCCTTCCAGATAGTGAGGACTTTAACCTAACCAGCATGGCCAGTGGTCAGGAGTGCTGAGTGTAGTGGTCACTTATGGAATGCACACACATCCAATCTTTTTAATTTCTAAAGGCATTTTGGAAACAGTCCATGTTTTTTCTCTTGAACCAGATGGAAAAATAATTAATGCATTGTTATGAAATATTGCAGTTCATTCACATATTCTTAGGTATAATTGATCAGACTCAGAAGCTCCTCTGTGAATTCCCACCTATTCTATTGTGTGTACCAAGTAGCTGCTGAATTGATATGCTATACATTTTTCTCAAAGTGTTTGAATTTGAATGTCATGATTAATACAGAATTCTTTGTGAGTTTATACTAATTAAATTATTTTTTCTTTTTCTTTCCAGTTTATGAATACGTTTGTAACCAGAATGTTAACGCTGTGGTTCCAGTAATGCTAAAGGCATTTAACTTGTATAATTTACTCTGTTACCACATTAATAGTATGTGAGGCAGAGGCCAAAGGAAGAGGAAATATAGCCTCTTTGAAAAGTAAAAGACTTCATAGAGAAACACAATATGCAGAGTTTGGAGTTTTAAAATCATTTATTGTTTTATTTAACGCTGTCAAGTTTTGTGGATGAAGTCCCAAGAAATACTTTCACGGACAAACTCTCAGATGTGCCAGCTATTAATCAACTCTAAAACAATAAAGCCACTTGTTATTGGTGTCCATTGCCTGTGCTCAGTTTTAATCTGTCTTTGAGGTTTGAAGCTGTCAGATTTTTGGAAGTGGGTCACCTAGTTACTGGAACCTTATTTTTCTGCTAAAAGGTTCAATTTAGCATATTATATTAAATTGACAAGGATTTTTGGAAGGGAGAAATTGGCGACTCTTCTCTGCAAATCTCTTCCAACTCTAGTTATTGTACTAAAAATATGTTCAATTCATGAGTGGATAAGAAAAAAAGCTTTAAAAAGTAATGGATTCTAATATGATTGGGACAAACATGAATGTACATAAAATTTCTAGCTCAGTTGACCTAAGTAAAGAGCAGTATATACATCTGTTCATGGATCTTTGTTGGATCCATGTATCCAACAAGGGAGCACACAACTCCTTTGTTGCAACAGCTCTGTTGGCCAGACCATTTCCAGACAAAATTCAAAGTGCTGGTTTTGGCCTATTTGGCTTGAATCCAGGATATTTGAAGGACCATCTTTCCCTATATAGAGCTGGTCTTGTGGGAACAAGGGAGAGTGCCTTCTTAGTATTTGCTCCCAGGCTCTGAAACTCCCTCCCTAGAGAGGCCAATATGGCCCTATCACTTCTCTTTTGGCAGCAGGTAAAAACATTTTTATGCCATCAGTTTTTTCCCCTCAAATCAATATCGGTTGCTCTTTTAAATGGTATGCAATTCAGATGTCAAGCTTTGCATATGGTTTTAATACATTTTAATATTGTAATGTGTAATATTTTAAAGTTTTTAAATTGTTTAACTGTTTTTTGAATTTTATATTTGCAACTCTTAAAAATATTGCAATGAAACATGTCAAACATAAACAACATCAAAACACTTAATACACACACAATTCATATATACATATTTCCTAAATTCTCTGACTTTATAAACACTCATTATGTAGCTCATTATTCTAGTCTTCTGATTATCCAGTCTTCATCTAAGTCTCAAACAGCATTTCTATACAGAAGCCTACTGATAAACATTTTATTTTATTTCCCACCTTTTTTTCCAAATTCCAGAATTGGAGCCCTAGTCTTATCTATAATACTCATATTTTTATTATTCAACCTAGCTGTCAGTTTGTCCATTTCACACATATCTGTTAATTTAAATAGCCATTCCTCTATTTACAGAATTGTCATAGTTTTCCAATTTTTTGCTAACAGAATTCTAGCAGAGGTTATCAAATATATTAATTTTCAGTGCTCATTCTCATATTTTTCCCTTTTATTTACTTGCCATATTTAATAAGTAAATCTCTGGTTTCATTTGATAATTGATTTTCAGAATCTTTGTTATGATTATGTATATTTCCCCCCAATATTTTCTGATCTTAGGGCACTTTCACCACATATGTATCCAAGAACTTGGGGCCTATTGACCTTTCCAGCATTTGTCTTGTTTTGTTTTGTATATCTTTGCTATTTTCTAAGGAGTTAAATACCATCATTGGGCCATTTTAAGAAAATTTTCTTTCAGCTCTGGAGAGCTTTTAAATTTTTGAGTTTTCTTCTTTGCTCTAAATTTATATTTTCTTCTATATCCTCAGCACGTTGTAACACTGTATCTTGAATTTGGTTTTGTTCTAATTCTATTTCTAATAATAGTTTGTAAAATGTTGATGTTTTGTATTAAATATTATTTTATCCAGTTCATTTCTTTGATCTTTGAACCCTTCTAATTTTAAATCCATTTTATATCTCTCTTTTAACTGCAAATATGGAAGCCAATATAGTTTGTCGTCTATGCTTCCAAGTTCCTATATTTACACTTTTTATTGCTTTTGTAGTTTTTACATTTGTTGATAGCCACCTTGAGTTCTTACACCAGGAAAAAGGTGGGTTATTAATATTAACAACAACAATAATATTACACACTCTAGAGATTTGTTGTCTACAAGTTTCTGTTGAGATAGTGTGAAAAATCATTGATCTGCTTATCACAAAAAATATTATTTTTTTATTGACTATCACAAAGCATTTGACTGCATAGATCATGAAAAATTATGGATTACATTCAAAGGCATGGGAGTGCCACCACATTTGATAGTCCTGATGAGAAATCTGTACTTAGAGGAGGACAAGAGGCTACTGCTAGAACAGAATATGGCAGTTGACAAAGAGATTAGGCAAGGCTGCATACTATCCCCCTATTTGTTTAACCTGTAAGCAGAAAATATATGAAGAGCATTTAGACTCAGAAAAGGAGTGGTGAAGATAGGAGGAAGAAACATCAACAACATACGATATGTAGGTAATATCATACTACTAGCAGACAGCATCACAGACTGGAACAATTACTAAGGCCCCATACAGACAGGCCAAAATAAAGCTGCTTTGGGTCACTTTGGAGATACTGTATGCTGTTTAAATGTTGCATGCGTCCTAAGAGTCCGGAAGCCGCGCCAAAGCCATGATCCAGTCCTAAGGACTGGCGTGCAGCTTTGGTGCAGCTTCCAGACTCTTAGGACGCATGTATCATTTAAACAGCATACCTCCAAAGTGACCCGAAGCAGCTTTATTTTGGCAGTCTGTATGGGGCCTAAGGAAGGTCAAAGAAGATAGTGCAAAGGCAGGTTTAATGCTGAACATAAAAAACCAAAGATAATGACCATGGAGGAACTACATAAATTCAACCCAGACAATGAGGAATAGAAATAGTTGAAGGATCCCCATATCTTGATCAGAATGGAGACTGCAGTCAAGAAATAAGAAAAAGACTAGGAGTGGGAAGGGCAGCTATGAAAGAAGATCCTACAGAGTAAAGATACACAACTGAACACTAATATTAGAATAGTCCAAGACTTTGTATTCCCCATCACCATGTCCAGATGTTAGAGCTAGACAGCAAAGAAAGCTAACAAGAAGAAAACCAACTCATTTGAGATGTGCTAGAGAAGAGTGCTGAGGACACCGTGGACAAACAAATGGGTTCTTGAACTAACTGAGCTTGAACTTTCCCTGGAAGCCAAGATAATCATATTGAGGCTCTTGTACTTTGTCACATCGTGAAGAGGCATAACTCACTGGAAAAGTCAATAATGCTAAGAAAGGTAGAGGATAGTAAAAAGAGAGGGAGACCACACACCAGATAGATTCAATCAGGAAGGTGACATATCCAGAATTTACAAGACCTAAGCAGAGCAGTGGAGGACAGGGGGTCTTGGAGATGTCTCATCCACAGGGTTGCCACAGGTTGAGATCAATTTGAGGGCATCTAACAACAAACATTTGGATGAAATAAATTAGTTCCCAGAGTTTTAGTAAAAAGCCATGTTTTTATTTGGTTCTGGCATAATGCCAGTGTTGACACCAGCTGACCCAAGGGAAGAGTATTCTATAACAGGATGTCATATTTATTTATTTAATTTGTTTAAAGCATTTATAGCCCCATCTTCAGTCACAATGACTCTTACAGCAGCTGACAAATGGTTTCTGACCATATATTGCCCCCACGGGTAGAACAAAAATGGACGCTCTGACAGATTTCATCCTTGGGCAGGCATGCATAGGGAGAAATGCCTTTTGAAGCACAGTACTGTATTGCCATTTAGGACTAAAAATATCAAGCAGAATCTGCATCATCTTGATTTCAAACATGAAGCATACTATCACCCAGTGGAATTCCATCAAAATCAGTTATATGGTTTCTGTATGGTTCTCTTGTTTGCAGTTTAGCTGACGTATTTTTCACTAGCTGCAACTTCCAAGTTTCTTTCCTAGTAATCTAATTGGGAAGTTACCAGTGGATAGGCTATTGAGACTAAGTTATTCCTGTCCAAGAATAGCTGTAGCTGGCAGACATGCTGATTCCAAGCACTCTGAGCCTCAGAATTCGCCATACTGAAATTTCCCATGAGGTCAGAAAATGTCACAGAAATCACTGAGCTTTTACTTGTTTTAATCCATTTAGATGAGAATTAATTTAAGAGGAAAAGTGAGCAATATAACATCCTGCTTTATGCCAGTAGAGGGCAAGATGTCTGTGAGGAAAATAGCTGGACTTTATAAACTTTTGAAACTATTGTAATTAATTTAGATTTCAGTAGGAATATTTCACCTTATGCGCTAGTCTGCTAGCACAACTGCCAATGACTATGCTTCAGAATAATCAGCAACAAAAAAGCTGCATAACTGTCATTTGTTTGTATGCTGGTTTGTTATCTTTTTTAACTGTCTTTTTATTGATAGTTTTAAAACTTAAAAATACAACATACAAATGTACAGTTTCAGCATCTCAACAATGTCCTCTTGTATACTTCCTAAATTACCATATTACCCCAAAAAACCTAAGGACATAATTAGTAAACTACATAGGTTTGCCATCATTCATACCTTGATCATTCCTTCACATATTCCTTTTCATCAAACATTCATTCTCTCACACTTCTTTCTTTCTTTCTTTCTTTCTTTCTTTCTTTCTTTCTTTTCCATGACTTCCTAACTCCATCTTCACCAGTTATTTACTTTCCATTCTGAATTTGTGTTGCATTTTAAGTATTTTCACCAAGAAAAGAATCCTAACTTCTTTCTGTAGGCAGAATTGTTATCTTTCAAGACACATGGGTGTAAAAAAGGATGTCCCTGTACTAAGCAAATATCAGGCATTTCAAAGTCTTTTTATCACAAAGGTTTGTTTGAAATTTGTAGTGATAATATTTTGTGCTTTGTTCCAAAGTTCAATAAAGAATACCTGAAAGTCACAGCGTTACTTTTAAACACAGTTTTTAATTTTATATCCAGCATGCTAAAGCTGGTATGTTGCATCTAAAATTTGCTTGTATCTAATTGTTTACAAACATTGAATATTTTTTATAAAAATAATTATTTTGAAATACAATAATAAAGAGATGGTAATATAGCGATGCTGCAAGTGCAGTGAACAACATTTAACAAAACAGAGTAATAAAGAACAGCAGTAGGACTATGAAAATATTCTAGTGTAACCAAACTAGCTTTAGTAGCTGAGATTAATACTAAATAATTTTCAAGAGAAAAAGACCAAAGTGCATCTTGAATATTTTTATAGAACTATATAATTAAAAGACTACTTGTCTATGAATCAGTATTTAACCCCTTTCTGTGTCTCTTACTATATTGTAAAGACTGGTCCTATGATCCTAACACACTGTCAGTTGTAGGCTGGTTATTATTTTTGTACTCAACATTAATGACTATGTCAATAAGTAAATAAGATGGTGTTGAATAACCATTTCAGTATTCTGCAACTATAAGTTATCCAATATACAGTATAAACTGGTGAATCTGTAGAAAGCACGTTCTAATACTTTTCTGACCTCAGTTATCAATATCTGGATGAACAGTTGGGTGAGATGTATAGATAATATAAAGTGTATTTCCACATCTATATCATACCTTCTCTTACAAGCACTGAAACAGGTGTCCCAGTTAGTGATGGGTGAATCCAACTTGAAATAAACTAGTTTGAGGTTTCTTTTCTTAGAGTCCTCTGGAATTTAGGTTATTGCCTGAAACTGCTCAGTTTGCATTTTCTTAGCTTTTAACAGATCAAGATTCTGAGAAAGACAAAGAATATCAGCAACCAGCAGGTGCTTGGTACTATCCCAGAACGTGGACAGTGGCCCACCAGTGGTCTGTAGTTTGCATTTTAAAATTGTTCTAAATCTGTGCCCTATCTTTGTACTAAAATACAGTGAAAGTATTTTTAATGAGTATTTTAATGGAAATGGGTCTTTGAAATGGGAAATGGGTCCCTGTGTTAAATAATGAGGAACACTGAGGCTGTAGTGGATACTTGTGTCATAATTTCTCTCTTTGAAATTACTGAGTATGTTTATATACCATCATTATTTGAGCAAACGTAGATGGGTTATTTTATGCCGCCATATTATTTTTCTCCACTGAAATATACTTACTGTGATCAGCTTGATAGCAGCTATCTGGAGTCCAACATGGGGAAGAATTTATTGGGGCTCAGAGGGGCCTTACTCAAAAGGGCAAGACCCATTGTTATAAAGAAAAATTGAGGATAAACTTTAGATCAAGCTTGGATAGCATATGGCCCAGGGACCACATTAAGCCCACCAAAGGATTTTGGGCAACCCTCAAGGATGTGGAACAACTTCAAGGCTCCACCACCTTGGAGAAGGAAGAGTGAACACTTGCCCCTCAAGGCTTCTCCACTGCCCAGCTTTCCCCTTAAAAGTAGGCCAGGCAGTGGAGGAGGAGGACGACAGGCAAGTGTTTGCCCTGCGAGGCTCTTCTGCCACTCAGCTTTCTCCTGAGGAGAAGGCATGTGGTGGAGGAGGACACTTTCCCTGCAAAGCTCTTCCATTGCTCAGATTTCTCTTGAGAAGGCCAGGTGGCAGAGGTAGAAGAGGGGCAAATGCTCACCCCTCAAGGCTTCTCTGCTGCTTAATTAATAGTTACTGTATATATTTGTCTATATGTCTAAAAATTTATTCCCAAAAATTGACCCCAAAATCCCAGGTCAACTTATTTACAATTCAGTATGGTAATATGGTAGCAGCTCTTTTAGCTTTTCCCATGCAGTTGGGAGAGAGTGTCTTTTTGTCTTGAGCCAAGCAGAAAGAGTCCTGGGTGAGTGATTGATGTTAAACAAACAAACAGAGTCCTTCTCCCACTGGTGCTATCTGCTGCTATTTGAGGAGCCAAGGGTGAAACCAAAGTTGAAATGCTGAAGCAAAAAGCCTCAATTAGAGTCCCTCTTGCTGTTTGCACACATACTGTACATACACCAAAAGAACCTCCATGTTTTACCCTCGACTTATCCATGAGTCATGGCAACATCCATAATTTTGGCCCCCAAACCTACCCTTGACTTATACATGAATCAACATATAGTCGCATATATAAGGTAATTAAAACCCATTTGCACCCCAAAGAAGTTGAACCTATTTTAATTTTGGCCCCTACCTACCGTCAAGTTGTGCAGGTCTGCTTTAGATTATGCTTGAGGATATGTATAGAAACTTGATTAGCTTGTATCTATGGATCTGTCATCCAGATCTTTTGAGATCATCTGCAGTCAGTTGCATACACTCCCAATTGTCCTGATTTGACAGGAACAGTCCTGATTAATCCTCTGTCATCCCACTTTTTCAGATGCTTTAAAATGCCACAGCTTCCCTCTCCTTCCCTCACTTTGCCTCTTTGTTCAGAGTTCAGACTTCAAGAATAGTTTCATTTAATTAAATCAGCAGAAGAACAAGAAGGGGCATGGAATCTTGTTCATCCCAGGAGGCTCAGGGAAATGTAAACTGTGTTAGAAACTCCCAGGTTATGTCCCCCCCTACTGATTACTAACTTTTGCCATCTTATTCACACACTGATATTGCTTGGACACATGTCCTGATTTTCATCTGTGCAATATTAGAGGGTATGCAGTCAGGAACAGTATTAGAACAAACTTAAGTGACTGATAGATGTTAAGCCCTTTCTCAGAAACAGTCACAATATGCATGTACATTTAAAACTAGGGCTCTGAGGCTGGAATAGAGACTTGCTTTCCTGTATTTGACATTGTCTGTTATATCAGAAACTACAAGATCCAGAGTTCCTTGTGCATAGACAGAGGGAAGGAGACACTTGATAGGAAGAACAAGCTAAAACACCATAAGAAGTTGGCAACAACTCTTACTATTTCCTCTGATAGCATCCATGGAGAGAGATGGGAAATATAAATAAAGTTGTTGTTGTTGTTGTTGTTATTATGTGCAGTTTCCTGAGAATGTGTCTAATTCAGCCACAGTCACAATTTCAGCACAGATTTGTACATTAGAGCACAGATCCAAATCTGCCAATAACTGTTGTCTTGTATCCTGTTCAAGCCTAAAATATATTCTACTATAGCCAAGCAAACTGGGGGGAAAGTCTCAATGTCTATGTGTGTCAGGGGTTAAAGTTAGCACACTGGAAATGCTTAGATGTGTGTGACCATGAGCATCTAGCACTGAGAAGGACAAGGCTGATCAAGCACAGCTGATGCTCATAGGCTTAAGGACACCCTGGTGCCTGTGTGCACCTATGCCTGGATGATGAAACATCTGTCTGTATTGCACAGTGGGACACTTTACACTGTGGGACAGGAAGTAACTGAGTTTGGGAGACCACTTGGTCTGAAGGCTATATAAATTCAAGGGCTTCCAGTGATTGCTTGTGGGTTGTAGTAGGAGAGTTGGTATTCATGTGTGATCTGTAATATAGCGTTGGTGATTTGTAGCACTGTAAATAAAGATAGCACTTTGGGAGACTCGGCTTGTCTGGTCGTTTATCAGCAGGAGCCGGAGTCAGCGTTTGCTGGAGAGTTCCCAAAGTCTCTGCATTCTTCAGTTCCTGGAAGACATCCAGCTGCTCTTATCTCAACTGGGAGCTGAGAACCACATTTCTGAATTTGCCAGTCATACTCTGCTGTATGCCAGCATTGGCTATATGGCTCAGATGAGTTGCTGACAATGTGATGTTCTGTGCTTTTCAGGGGAAGAGGTTTCATTTATTATATATTAAAGTAATAGAGTTATGTATGCACTGTATAATTTATGGTAAGGATCTGTAAAAAATTTTTACAGCAAAGCATTTGATTGTGTAGATCATGAAAAACTAAAGACTGCTCTGGAAAAGACAATACTTACTAAGATAAAAGACAATAGAAAAAGCAGAAGACTGCATTGTGGATGGATAGACTCTAACAAGGAAGCCAAAGCCCTGCGTCTGGGACTAGTCCATAAGGATTTGGGATTAGTTGGTGAAGTTATGGAGCTGGAGTGGTTAGAGAGTTAGCCAGGGTTAGAGATAGAGTCAGGGTCAGAATTAACTATGCAATGAGTGTGTGAGAATGAGATGTGATTTAGATGTATTAAATAATCTGTGATAATATGTTCAATTTCCATTTAATAAATCATTATTTTTGGACTATGCTGTTGCCTCCAGGGCAAAATATGGTACACATTAGAGTTGAGCTCAGACACTGTCTGTGGTGGCAGCATATAATAAAGACCATTGGTGTCCAGAGGGGATAGATGAAAAATAAAATCTCACACAGGAACCACAGGGCTCACTGCTGTAGTTGATAGTTCCAGCAGTGGGACAGGAAGGGGTTCTCACATTGGTGGCAGTGGTGTGGATAAGTGGAAGCCCTCATATTTGGCAGCAGTGGTTGAAATAAGTGAAATTCCACACATTTGGTGGCAGTGGAAGGATAGGCTGACAGCCTACACAGTCTACTTCATGAACAAGGTGACCAAAAATCCCATTTACCTTTTAAAATTTTATCACATCAAGTCTACTGCTGGAAAATATGCCACTCACTCACCCCATTATTAAATGAGAAGGACAAGAAACAACTGTAACTAATTTTCAGTGAAATGCTCATAACCCTGTGGATTTTTTGAATATTACCAATGTCTGTCAAAAGGTGAAAGAACTTTCTGCAAGCTAACACTCATCAGAAACTGCATGCATTCTGCAGTTGGGAAGAAGCGCTAACCCAGCTGGTCATCTTGTCTTTTGAGTGTGAGCTTGCAAAATGAATAGAGTTTGGGGGCTAATTTATATTGAGCAGAACTAGAAAAATAAAGCTTCAAAGTTATTTGGTCTAATGTTTACAACTACTACACTCCTCAGGATCTTTTAAAAAGAAAACCTAGACGTTGACAGGATAATCTGTTACTTAATGACTTCAAAGATACAAAATAGCAAACATGAACTCCTTGGCAGCATGTAACAGTAAACAAAAGTAGCGAAGGCAGGGGATTTTCAGGAATGTAGATTAGAATGCAGAAAGTATATGAAAAATAGGACACAGAAGAAGGAGCGAGGATAGGAGGAAGGAATATCAACAGTCTGAGATACACAGATGACACCATATTACAGTTGGCCCTTCACATTTTGTTATTTGCGATCTGCATGCAAGCCCCTCTCACCTTCTCCTCTGATGCCTGGGAAAGCTTGCTGCAGCTGTCCCAAGCATTGGAAGGGAAGTGAGAGGGGCTTGCCTTATCCGTGAATTTTCCACATTCGTGGGCTTTTGTTCCCCTATTGCCTGCGAATGTGGAGGACCAACTGTACAAGTAGACCTGGAACAACTACTAAGAAAGATCAAGGAAGAAAATGCAAAGGCAAGCTTACTGCTCAACATAAAGAAAACAAAAATATAGACCATGGAAGATCTACACAGATTCAACCTAGACAATGAGGAAATTGAAATAGTAAAAGAGTTCCTGTACCTTGGGTCAAACATTGATCAGAATGGGGACTACAGTCAAGAAATAAGAAGTAGACTAGGGATGGGGTGGGCAGCAATGAAAGAATAGAAATGATCCTAAAATGTAAAGATATACAACTGAGCAGAAAAGTTAGAATCATACAAGCCATTTTATTCCCTATCACCATGCACAGTTGCGAAAGCTGGACAATGAGGAAAGCAGATAGGAGGAAAATCAATTCATTTGAGATGTGGTGCAGAACAGTGCTGAGGATATCATGGACAGCCAAAAAGACAAACAAATGGGTCCTAGATTTCAAGCCTGAAATCTCCCCAAAAGCCAAGATGATAAAGTTAAGGTTGTCATACTTTGGACACACAATGAGAAGGCACAACTCAGTAAAAAATCAATAATGCTAAGAAAGGTGAAGAGAAGGAGAAAGGGAGGAAGGCCACATGCTAGATGGATGGACTTTATCAAAGAGGTCATGAGTATGAATTTGCAGGAACTGAGCAGAGCAGGAGAGAACAGGGAGTCTTGGAAGTGTCTCATCCATAGGGTTGCCATGATTTGGGATTCACTTGTGGGGATGTGATGGCTTAGTGGTTAAGATGCCAGTTCTGATGACTGGAAGATCAGAAGGTTGGTAGTTCAAGGCCTGAGTGCTGCATGATGGGGTCAACTCCTGTCACTAGTCCCAGCTTCTGCCAACCTAGCAGTTCGAAAGCATGCAAATGCAAGTAGATAGAAAGGTACCACTTCTCATTGGGAAGGTAACAGCAATCGGTGCAGTCATGCTGGCCACATGACCATAAGAGCAGTCCTTGGACAATGCTGGCTCTTCAGCTTAGAAACAGAGATGAGCACCGCCCCCTCCATTCAGTCACGACTAGACTTTCATGTCAAGCGACTACCTTTAGGGCACTTAACAACAAAGACTAGAAACTAATTTCTTTGTGGATCATGAGATTGTTATGTATAGGATGAAGGGAATGTCATGTCAATGTGGGAAGGGTGCCCATATAACAAGTTTGAACTGGGCTGCCAAAATTCATGCTTCAGCCTTGATGGCACTGTCATCCTCTACTAATGAAATAAAAAGCCACACAAACACACCCCACATACTAGCCAAATTCTCATATTTTTGTTGGCCTCCAGATGGCACCAGAGTTTAAATGATACAGCTAACTTTAACTGTAAAAATCATCTTTGCTTTGCGTTCCCTATGTTATAATTAAATGTGGCTAAAGGCGAACAACTAGTTTAGTGCAAATCATAGCATCATAGAGTTGGAAGAGACCACAAAGGCCATCCAGTCCAACCCCCTGCCATGCAAGAATACTGCCATGCAGAAAGTTATTTGATAAAGTGGAGGGTTTTTTTTTGGGGGGGGGGGGGACTGCATGGACTATCTTAGTGCCTTGATTTTGCACCACCTGAGGCAGAGGCCCACACTGTTGTTTGTCCAGACAACCATGTTCAACGTCAGCCAGGACACACATATGTGCATAAGTGCATTCTTTCTCAGCCATCCTTCTGTAACCCCCCCCCCATGTATACATGCACACTCCTGCCACATCCACATTCACACAGGCTAGGGAAGGATAGATTTAAACTGCATTTCCCTGTCTGCTGAGATCTGGGGGTATTACTGAGGTTAGGAGCTTAAAATTAAAGCCTCTTCCATCTCCTCCCCTCCAGTGCTAAGCATGTAGGGTCAAATGGGTGGGTTTCACAGCTGCACAGGGAGCAACCAAGGGCCACAGATTGTGGATCTTGGTGTAAGTGGATAATTATCTCTCTGTTGACCAATGCAGAGATCTGAAAAACAACTGGAATTTGCATTGCAAGAGACATAGGCTTTGCTTGGGTATTATCATCTGAGCTATACATCATCTTGATAACAAAGCTTGTTAAATTCTATTTTCTACTCCATACCTTCTTTTCTTTTCTCATTTTCATGTTAGCGGCAAGGAGCTCCTATCTTGCTTCTGTTGTAAGATAGATGTGTGACTTTATATCTGCATGATCAAGAATAGAACATGGAGTTCACATAAAAATACTCAACTCGTATTGTTCATATTATGTCACCATCTTAGTAGTAAGTTGTAGATCTGTGTTTATTTTTCACCTCAAAGATTCCATAGTCTTTTAAATACTGATATGCACATGAATATGGTATTATTCATATCTTGAAAGGCATAGCACCTTTTCCATTGGAACCTTCTCTATTGTAAACAGATTAATACTGTTCTTTTAAATATCAAAAGAGCAGACAATGTCTTTTCTTGCTGAATATGGCTAATGAAATAGGTGTGACAGCCCTCCTTGCTTTCTCCTCTTTAACTTGGCTGGGTTAGGAGTGGCTCTTAACTTTTCTTGTAGGTTCTTTAGCACCACTGAAATCAGTCAGTTCTTGTGGAATTCTAAAAATTTTAACCAAACATTTTCTGTTAATTCAGTTTTGTTGGTAATAGGTACAGTTAGTCCTCCATATCCACAGATTGAGCAATCCATGGCTTGAAAGTGCCATATATATATATATATATATATATATATATATTCCAAAAAGCAACCCTTGATTTTGCTATTTTATGTAAGGGACATTATTTCACTATGTCATTGTATTTAAAGGACCTTGAGCTTCCATGTATTTTAGTAGCCAGGGATGGCGGGGGGAGGGGGTTCTGAAAACAAATCCTGCAGACACTGTATTTTTTCTTTCTGAGTTTGAACTGTACCAATAGTGGGATACAGACTGCCCCTTTGGGGCGGCCTGCAGCCACCCCTTTGCGCCACGTATTGAGCAGCAGCAGCCCAAAGGCCCCAATCCAGCACTTTTCGAGACCAGGGAGATACAGCAAATTGGTCCCTGGTCCTGAAAAGTGTCCTTGGGGCTTCATGCCCCAGGACACCCTGGGAGCTGCCTCCAGGGGAGAAAGGGGCCGCTCGGCCCCTTTCCCCTTGGTGCCCTTCCCACGGCAATCTAGTTGCCACGGGAACGAGGCGCCCTCCGGGAAGGAGCTCCATTTCAGAGCTCCTTCCAGTGCTGCTGTTGGGCCGCCACAAGTGGCTTGATGCGGCACTAACACATCATGCCCGCGCCACACCGTTTGGACGCCGCGCGGCCGTGACGTCATAATGGCGCCCATGTATACAGGGCGCCTCCATTATGCTGCCACAGCTACGTTAGGGTTGCGGGGCATCTGTAAAGGACGCCCCGAGGCAACCAAAGCCCCGGTCTGGATAGGGCCATATATACTCATACTGCCACACCTTATGGATAGTAAATAGATTTGAAAATGATCAGGCAAATGATGGTTTTAACAATTGGGCTATAGTTTTATGCACACTTATTGGGAAGTAAGTTTCATTTAACTCATTCGGCTTTCCTCTGAGTAGACACATGTATATGATTGCGCTGTTAGATGTTTTTTCACTCATTGTCAACCACATACATTTTCCTTCATCATAGTGCCTTCTTTACAGAATTTCTTTGCTAAAACCCATTTTCATAGAGTTATAAATCTGGAAGAGACCTCAAGGGCCATCCAATCCAACCCCTTGCCATGCAGGGATACACAATCAAAGCACTCCCGACAGATGGCTATCCAGCCTCTGTTTAAAAACCTCCAAAGAAGGAGATTAGTTTACACAGATAGAGGCAAGGAGATAAAAGCTAGATCTGGAACAAGTTGCTTGAATTTGTTTGTCTGTCTTCCTTCAATTTTGTAGATGTGTGCAAGAGTGCTTGGGTGCCACTGAACTGTGTTCAAGAATGACAGCACCATGACAGTGTTGTTTTGTATTCCATTACAGTTACTATCATTTTAGAAACTCCTCTTTTATGGTAAGTGTCCTCTGTATGTTACAAGTGATAATACCACTGTGCTTGATAGAATTACAACTCCCAGTTTGACCACGTAGCCTTTTCCCCTTCCTTTGCTGCTTTCTTATCCTGGGATGGCAGGATGTATGGGAGGAGGGATAGCTGTTGTATCATTATCACTGTGTTGCAGATAATGCACACGCCAATACATTATTTACAGTTATGGGTATCTTCTGCTTCAGCTGCCCTTTAGTCAGTTAGCATTTCTTATGCCATCTTTGCACTTGTAAGAGTATTTTCTCCTGTTTTTCTATACGTATGGGATAAAAATTGAGAGATCACACACAGTCTGGCATAGAATTCTGCTAATGTCACCTATCATATTTTATAAATGTTAAAGCAATGTAGAAAATGGGGATGGTTTTGAAATGTGTATTCCATGTTTGATGATCAGTAAAATTCTTGAAAAGACTCCCTTGTGTTTCTTGCAACACCTGCACAGTTCATCCTTTATTTCCAGTTTGCCTTTCTCTCACTGAACTTAAAGCAGTTTACATAGGAGTGCCAGACAGACTTTCACCAGCTTCCATCCAGACCCAAACTTACTTACATTAGCATAGCTAGCGTATTAAGTGTCCTATGACTATAGTCCAAGATGGGTAGGCAAAGTGTAGCCCTCTAGATGTTATTGCCCTGCAATTCCCATTAAAGCCAATAGAGAGAGATACTGGGAATTGCAGTCCACCACCTGGAGGGTTCCACTTTATTCACCCATGCCAGAGGCAAGGTCAAAGCTATTCTTTTTGCACTGGACCAGGCAAAGCAATGGAAGTCAGCAATATACTATTCCTTCTAAGAGCTCCTTCCACCAAAACCATTCAATTACATCTTCAGGGGTATTTTTATATTTTGGTCAACAATCTGTAGGCTTTATGTTCATGCTGTACATCCATTTCCATTTTACAATGTGTGTTTCTTTCCTCCAAAAAGAAATAATTGCCGCTTCTTCTCTAAAGGCAACACAAATTTAGTGATTCAAATTACTGTATAAATAGTTTATAAATGATTTTTAAAACCCAAAGACTTTAAAAAGAACATTTTTCAGGGCAAAAGTAGTGTTGTGGCAACTGTAGGCTTCACTCTGCACTTGGCCAGTCACACTCAATAAAGCTGCCTCATCTTCTTTATTTTAATGGAAAACCTTGCACACAGTAGAAAATGTCTGCTCTCAGATATGCTGAATTCCTTGCAGTTCATGCTTATGTTCTAGTGGCCTTGAAAAAATGGAAGATGCTGTACCATTTATATTAAATTCTTTTTTAAAAACTTCCTGTATGGAAAATATGCAGGAAATTCTTGACAGTGTTTTATTGCTGAATAATGATTAGAAAATCATTCCTTTGGTAACTGAAAGAGATTATTATTATCATTATAGTTCTTACTATATCCCACTTTTCCCCCAAAAATTGGAACTGAAAGCAGCTCGTAATTTAAAAGAACAATATAATTAAAGACATACAAAAAGTGGGTAATGAAATAGAATTAAACTATTGCAGTATTAAAACAAATCACACTATAAAAAAGAAAATGCAAGTTAAAAAGATAAAAGCTCTTTAAAACATTACAACACCCCCTAGCCTAGCCTGTTTTTTTAAAAACCTGTCTGTTTTAAAAGCCTGTCTGAATAAAAAGGATTTGGCCTGCCGCCTAACTGGTCTCTCTGGGCAGGATGTTCCAGAGTCTATGAAAAGGCCCTCTTCTGTGTCCCCACCAACTGTGCTTGTGATGGTGGTGAGACTGAAGACTTTATCACAGAGGCTCTACAAGCAGACTTTTAACAGGAAAAAAACTGTCTTTGGCTGATACTTATCACACAACATCATGTCCGTTCTGCTGCTACCTTGCATTCCATTCATTACTGTAGTACACCTTT
>NC_056522.1:296422085-296435949 GCF_019175285.1 Sceloporus undulatus | reverse complement strand
TCATCATCATCATCATCATCATCATCATCATCATCATCATCATCATCATCATCCTGTTTATTTATATCCCGCTTTTCCAAAAAGAGATCAAAGCGGGTTACAACAAGGGTACAAAACATCATACAATTTACAACAGTATCAACATCATAAAATATCATAAAAAATACACCATGTTAAAAACAGAATAAAATTACAGACATTAAAACCAACAACAAACTAGCATGAAAGTGCAATGTGATGGGGAGAGAACAGATGTCACAACGTATGGGGGAAAGCCTGTTGGAAGAGGTGGGTCTTCAGCTTCTTCCTAAACAGGTCAAGGGAGGTAACAGAGCAGAGCTCGTCAGGAAGAGAGTTCCAGATGTTCGGGCCGAGACAGAAAAGGCCCTTTGAGAAGACGAGGTGTATCTTGTCTTGGGAACCCTTAGCAATTGCTTCCCAACTGATCTGAGAGTGCGGGGCAGATTGTATGGGGAGAGGCGGTCCTCCAAGTACCCTGGGCCCAAGCCATTTAGGGCTTTATAGGTGATAACCAACACCTTGTATTGCGCCCGGAAGCGAATGGGCAGCCAGTGAAGGTCCTTAAGGACCGGTGTTATGTGGCTGGTCCTGGAGCATCCAGTGATCAAGCTCGCTGCCATGTTTAGAACTAATTGAAGCTTCCGGGTTTGGTACAAGGGTTGCCCCATGTAGAGTGCATTGCAGAAATCCAGCGGAGAGGTTACCAGAGCATGTACCACCGTTTCAAGGTCCCCCCGGCCCAGGTAGGGTCGCAGCTGGCGTATCCGCCGAAGCTGATAACAAGTGCTCCTGACTGTCGCATCCACCTGAGATGTGAGGTGAAGCGACGAGTCCAGAAGCACCCCCAGACTGCGAACAGAGTCCTTCAAGGGGAGCGTGACCCCGTTCAGGACAAGTGGATAAATTTCCTTCCCCGGGCCAGGAGAACCTATCATGAGTACTTCCGTTTTCTCTGGATTCAAACTGAGTCTGTTTTCCCTCATCCAGCCAATTACCGACTCCAGACAGGCATTTAGAGGAGAGATGCCATCCCTAGTCACTGCATCAGTTGGAGACACAGAGAAACATATTTGGGTGTCATCAGCGTACTGATAACACCGCGCCCCGTGTCTCCGGATGATCTCTCCCAGCGGTTTAATGTAAATGTTAAATAGCATGGGGGACAGAATGGCTCCTTGAGGGACACCAGATGTAAGTGCCCTCTTATCGGAGCAGACGTCCCCCAGCTGCACCATCTGGAATCTACCTGAGAGGTAGGAAAAGAACCACTGCAAAGCAGAGCCCCCGATACCTAACTCCCTCAGGTGTTCCAGAAGGATACCATGGTCAATGGTATCGAAAGCTGCTGAGATGTCCAAAAGCACTAACAGGGACACGCTACCCCTGTCCATGCCCAGACGGAGATCATCGACCAGGGCGACCATGGCAGTCTCAACTCCATAGCCCGCCCGGAAGCCAGTTTGAAATGGGTCTAGAAAATCTATATCATCCAAGACCGCTTGAAGTTGGAAGGCAACCGCCCTCTCGATCACCTTCCCCAAAAAAGGCAGCAGCGAGACAGGCCGATAATTACTTCGAATCAGGGGGTCTAGGGAGGGCTTTTTTAACAAAGGTTTTACCGTGGCCAATTTCAAACTAGATGGAAATCGCCCTTCCCTAAAAGATTAATTAATTATACGGCGTAACACAGTAGTTACAGCCGTCCCCCCCTGAGCTGCTAGCCATGAGGGACAAGGATCGAGAGAGCACGTTGTCTTCCTAACACTTCGAAGAATCTTGTCCACTTCCTCAGTACGTACTCACAGTGATGGGTGAAACCCATCAATAAGCTTTCAATCTTGCTGCTGTTCCATTACTGCCTTCATGCAATAAGTCCCTTCCATTCCAGTCACATGGCATGAGTGGGCATGAATCTGCTCCCCTCCCCTCCTCTTCTCCCTCACAGTGCTTGCAGCAGCCATTACCTTCTTGAAGCTGACTGCTGTGCACACATTCACACAGCCTGCTTCAGGAGGCAGCTGGCAGCTGCAACACTCATTCCTACTCTCCCTCCTGCAAGATGGTATCTGGCAGTCTGGAAAACAGATCAAGTGATCATGGATTGCCAAAGAACTATTGTGGGGGAAAGTGTGATAAGAAATGATGCCAAGCGAGTATGCTCCCATTTGTAAACTAGCTCAGTTATGGCGGGACAGCAGGCTGGTGTGATAAAATCCTCAGAGAGTGGCCTCTCCTGATGATTTTAGAGTCTGGTTAAACAACGAACACTTTTTCTATGCTTCCCTTAATATCAACATTATAATATTTACAGATTTGGTATGCTGTGCTGGGAGTCACTTATGGTAAATTGCAATATTAATCTTTTAAAACTGTATACAGTGGTACCTCGGGATACGAAATACCCAGGTTACGAAATTTTCGGGATACGAAAAAATCCCATAGGGAATTATTGTTCCAGGTTACGAATGTTTTTTCGGGTTACGAAAAAACTTTTGGTGCTTTTTTCGGCTTTTTCGCACGGAATCGCGGCTTTTCCCCATTAGCGCCTATGGCAATTCGGCTTACGAAGGCTTTTCAGGTTACGAAAGCGGCCGCGGAACGAATTACTTTCGTAACCCGAGGCACCACTGTACAAAAAGCCCATTCTTCAGCCCACAAGTTCCCAGAGTGCCTTATATAAGGCCAGTAAGAGCAAGTTTAGGTAATTAAAGCAGAAGGCTATTTAAACAGGCATCAGTGATGACAGTCTATGGCTGCCACCTCCTCTCCTACTCACACTCAGTTCTTTTTGAAAGGAGGGGAGTACAGAAAGTGATGATAGCAGTTCACGTCTGCTGGCTACTTGTTGTGATAACCCATGATTTATAGCTAATAAATCCTGATTTGATAGAACAGAATGGGAACTCAAAGTGGTCCTGAATTATCTCCCATTAATTTTTGTTTATAATATCCTCCAGGATCTTGGCTTCTGCAATAACTGCTTTATTATTCTTGTGTGTAACAAAATGAATGATAAATGAAAAAGAAATGTTGTTTTAATCTTGTGAGTTGAGTATGTTGAAATTCTTGTACTAACCAGGAAAGTCTGGTACTTGTAAATACTTATTCAGCATTAATGCAAAATCTTATTAAACTCATAAATTGCATGCATTTACAATGATACAATATCAACATCCAGTGAAATAATGCAACTATATAAAACATTTAGAAAATGATTGCGTAGCAAAAACATTGAAAAGTAACCATAATGTAAGGTATTCCATCTCTAAACTTGAAAGTTCAGTCCCCCTGGGTTTCCATTGTACTACGTTTATTGCCATTTTTTAAAAGTATTGTAATTTGGTGCTGCATGGGCTTACGTTAAATCCAAGTCTTTCCTCTGGATCAGGAGATTGTAGTCTAGTCTATATAAGGCTGTCTGAATCAAAATACACTAGATATTGCACCAAATGATGTCCCTCCCTTTTTTTCTGGGACATTTTGCATAATTGTATGTTGTTGTTGTTGTAGTTGTTGTTTGCCTTTAAGTCACTTCTGACTTATGACAATTCTAAAGTGAACCAATCATGAGGTTTTCCTGGTAAGTTTCTTCAGTGGGGGCAGGGACGTAGCTGGGGGGGGGGGGGCTTGGGGGCTGGACCCCCCCTTCCATTAGAAAAATGAATGGTGCGTGCTGCTGCACCATTATAATGGTGGCACTTAGTCTGGACCCCTCCCCTTCCTAAAATCCTGGCTACGTCCCTGGTGGGGGCTTGGCATTGCCATCCTCTGAGGCTGTGATTGTTTCCATGGCTGAGTGGGGATTCGAACCCTGATCTCCAGATTTGTAGTCAAACTCTCTAAACAATGCACCACACATAGTTGTATATTTGAATCTTAATATGCTTTCATTCAATCAGTGTAGTTAAACAAACATGTCAGTTCTGTTGGGGGAGAGTTATCCTCATTGATATTGCAGATATTTTGTGCCAGTATATTAGGACAGAACAGCAAGCAACCCAGCGATTCTGCCTGTGTCTCTCCACCTAGACACCACGACTGAAGATCATGGTTCAAATCCCTGCTCAGCCATGGAAACCCACTGGGTGACCTTTGGCAACACAAACCCTCTCAGCCTCAGAGGAAGACAAAGGCAAACTTCTGAGCAAATCGTGCCAAGAAACTCCTGTGATAGGGTCACCATAAGTTTGAAATGACTTGAAAGCACACAACAACATGTGGATATGTATTTTAACTTATGTGAATTTTATTATGTTTTCTTGTATTACCTTTTGCTGTTCACTATGGCTTTGTGCTAAAGCAATATTTTTGTTTTTTGTTTACTCTTACCGGCGGCATCACCCCAGAAACCCAAGCAGAGCTCTAGCCTCCTTTATTTAGCCTCCTTTATTTAGCAGAGGGAGTGTTCATCAGATTAGCAGTTAACAGATCAGAATGCTGAGTGCAAGAGATACCTCTTTGGATATCAAAAGCCATCTTCTTTCTTCCATTGGCTCCTTCCCACCACCAAAAAGAGAAGGGATAAAATCTCTTTATATATGTATGGAAAAATGGCCAGTTGTAAGAGCCAAGCAGGAAGAAGTAGGTTATGAGTTGAAGTTCTCTAGGAGCGCAAGTGCCTTTTGCTGAAAATATGATGTTATGCAGACAATCTAAGTGGTTTCCCTTGAAGCCTCTCTTCTCTCAAAAGAGTACCCTACCCCTCTCCTCATTGTAGCTAGCAATCTATGGAGTGACACATTTAGTGTAAAGAAGCAATCCATTTAAAACCTCAGTAGTTTCCTTTTATATTCCAAACTTAATTTCAGGTTATTAATATAAAGCCAAAGTTAACCATTTGGTATATGATTTGAGGTTGATGCCAGCTTGGTGTTGGTTGCATTTGTCCAAGGCCTGGGTGGCTTGCACTGCCTGTGAGCATATTGTTTTAAGATCATTACTGTGGGAACTTTCATATTAGCATTCTGTCTGGTTTATCAGCAGTTTTAAGAACAAGAAAGGATATTTAAAGACCACAAGAAATCAGCTTAGTTGGCCCTGGAGGGATCACTTGAACATAATTTAGCTCAAAAAACCAGGTCCTTGAGGTGGCATTTAGTTTATTGTGCAGACCTCAGTGAATGCCAGCTGTGACAAAGGACAGCTTTGATCAGATGAAGCAACATGAGCCACTTTTGCCTTTGCTTTAGGTTTTATCACTGCCTCTTTTTAAACATCTTTATGTAATCAATAAACCATTCTGCTGTACTTTGTTTCAGTTTGACATATCCTTGAGCCTGACTGGTCTAGGACCTGACTGGATCAGGGCCTTGGAATTGTTGCTATCAGTGGATCTCTTACCTGACAAAAGTGTTCAGCTATATGCCTCTACTTCATATTTACATGTATATTTGTTGAATAAACCATATATACAAATGTCAGAAGTCTCTAGTGAAGTCTGCTCCAAAAGGAAGGCAACCCACCAGAGCACTTCACCACTGAGCAAAGCAGAGAACACACAATATTATAATAATGTATTTTAAAACTTCATGCAGAGTAGTGATTCATTGATTTGTGCTTTCAGCTATTATAAGTTGTGAAAAAGTTGGTGTGACATATAAAGTGTAATCTTTTTCAGAAGCAGCATTGCTGATTTGGAGGGAGAAGAGAAATGGTGAAAAGAAAATGGAGCAGAAGTTAGACAGTAGCTGAGTTTTTTTTTTTTACTGTGTTAAAGAAGAACAAACAGCTCATTTGTTCCGGAGGTGATGCACATCTGTTTCTGTGTCTAATCATTGTTAATTATAAAGGCCCATGTCTCAGTAATATTCCCAGTCCCAGAGCTAAAGTGTGCTTATTGCCTTATTCTGCAGTGTTTATTTCTAACTTTTGGCACTGCTTCATTTCATTATCAAACACAAAAAGGTAGAGCTTTTTCTAGATCCTTGGCATACACTACAAACTCTCCAAGCTTAATACTAAAGCAGTGACTAATCAGGAAAACCCCATGAGGAAACTTTGTAATAGCTCTTACAAGGGTAACAAGGACAATTTCCATAGCCATGGCATTTTAAGCCAAACATAATGTAAGCAACTCTATTTTTACTCTTGCATGGCCAAAAAGCAAGGCAAAGAAAGAAGACAGGGAAGGTAACCACATCTTTTGCCAACAGAATGGTTGTATGATTAGCATGCAAAGTTTGTGTTTCTTTATCATAGAGAGCTAATAGCGAATTTCTATTAATTGCTGAATGTTGTTTTGTTTGGCAAATCCAGGAAGCAGTTTACATGACTACACAGTGCTCTGGTTCACATTGCTTCTGAAACAGTATTATTGTAAAGGGCTAATACTGATTAGGGATAGTTCCCTGAGGAAGGAGGGCCTTTTGATGACTGAGTCATTTCCTTTCTCTGTTCTGCTTCAGTGATACAGTGCTTCTCCCACTACAGATACACACCCCTTATGCCCAAAGAGTTGTCCAGGAGAGTGCGCATGCCATGGCCTGAAGCAGAGGCAGTTGACAAAACAGATGCCACTTGAAATAGATTACCAAACCTGGTGTCCTCCTCTCACACAATATGGATTTTTGTATCTGCTGGACTCTTTCACAAGTAATTAATCTACAAAATACCTGTGTTATCACCATACTACTCAATTCCTTCACAGTAAAATATATAGGCCTAAAGTGAGCTGATTGCCTCAGAGTAGACCAACAAACTAGCAAAGTCATGAATGAATAAGTGAAGCCACTGTATATTTTGTGAAATATAATAAAGATTAACATAAAATAAATCTACATGAATTCAGCCAAAGAAGTTAGTTCAATTTGTTATGAATATATAATGTGGATACACAAATATATGCCTATATGCCTGAAGAACACATGAGCAGATCTGCTTTCAAAGGGTCATAGAACTGATTCAAAAACGGATTCCAGCAATTATATTTTGATCTCACAACACTATATTGGGTTGGGAGGGCAAAAAAGAAGAAGAAAAGTTTGTTAAAATTCATATTTCAATTCTGCAGCAAGGCTTTAAGTGCATTCTACCTCTTGCATCCCATTTTCTGCTTTGACAGTCTACAGTGCTTTTACATGTAATACACCTATTTTGCAGAGGCATATTGCCCATATCTTGGCATGCTTCTTTTAGGCATTTAAAATTTACAGAAATAAGCTGCTGGAATGAAACTGAACCTGCTACCATCAAATATTGGAATATATTTTGGACTTCAACTCCTAGAAAAATCTTTAATGACAGAATGGCACTGGCTGAGGGATCTGGGAATTAGCCCCAAAAGTAATTTTTCCAAACTCTGGTTAGAATTATACAGATATTTGAAACTCCAGCTGAAGGAAACAGGCAAAGGTTGGGTCCTCTGTTTATGGACATCCTCCTCATCCATAAAAAGTGGTCCATAAAATCCATAAGTTTAGTAGTCCTAACACACTTTCCCAAGGGTCATGGGGACAGATATAGTAACATGGGAAATTGCTTTATACTGAGTCTTACTTGGTTCATATAGCCCAGTATTGTCAGCTCTGTCTGTCAACTATGGCTCTTTCTAAAGTTTCAGACAATTTGGTTCCTAGCCCTATGTGAAAAGCTCTGGTATCCCCGGGTAGTCTTCCATCTATGTTTAAACCAGTTTTGACTTTGCTTCACTTCTGAAATCAGACAGTATTCACCATTGTCTATAGGATCCAAGAGGAAAAACCCTCATCAGCATGGGGGCACAAAGAAATCATTTCATCCTGCATATGCTGAGAGAGTTTCAACATGGTTTTCGTGACACATAAAACTGAACATAGAACTCTACAGAAGAAACCCTGGATAAAGCCTACATTGATAATCATATGTACATTCAACAGCCCAGAGCACTTTGCAAACTAACCATGGCTTCTGAATGCACTCACGTTACTGCAGAATATATGCCAGGCTGCTTTATATGAGCCAAATGAAAATCACAGTGAATTCCAGCAATGGCGCAGGACAGAAGCATTTACTTTATCAAGATATTGCAGATATGATGCCCATTATCCATTGCTTTGTGGTTGTTGCACTTTAAAAAAACAACACCCTTTTGCAATGACATTTAAGGCCAGAAAAGGAAGGCTATCACATCTAAACTAAGCCTAGATGTTTCAAAGTGTTTTCCCCCCTAGAGGTGCAGTAATTGCTTTACGATTAGACAGGAAGCTGTATCAGCATTATTGCTCCAAAGGAGCCAGTGTTATCAAAAGACAACACATCGGGGCCTGTCCTCACAGGAAGGGCATCGTGAGTAATCAACAGAGCTTTAATCCAGTTGGCTGTGGGTGCCTTTGTGTGGTTGGTATAGTGTTTAGGGGGAAATAGCTGTCTAGCACCACTATAGATGTAAAGGTTCAGGATGTTTTAAACTAAATTCTGTGAACATTGTGATTTGTACCCAAATGCAGGTAAATGCACCTTAACCCCAGTAGAAGCTTTTCTCAATGGCAAACCTGCATATGAACATTTGTAAAATGAGTTGTAAGGAAGGGATTTCATTAATACATTGGATAGGTGCTTTTGCAGAATTGAATGTATGCTCGTCAGGTGTTAAATAATAATAAATCTGGATGTTAACAGGATATTTATTCCATCTCTCTTCAGTTGCTCTGTCCCAGTGGTTTCAAACAGATTATGACTTAAATGAGATTCATAACATAGGCTAGAGCTGTGCGTAACACACCAGGAGTCCAAGGATCACATCCCACTCATTACACTGACCACTGAGACCGCTGAGGAAAGGAATAGGGCTGGTTCTCAGCTGACCCAGCAGAATATGGTAGCCAACCAGACCAAAAGCTGCTGATATGTTTAGTAGGATCAGCAGGATGGTATGCTCCCTGTTGATAGAGAAGATGAGGCCAATCTCTTCTTCCATGTGGTGTGTACAGTATGCATATGAGTGGAAGAGGGGAAATGGGGGAGATTGGGTTCCATTGTTCATGTTTTAAAGCAGGGTAAATGGA
Organism: Sceloporus undulatus; assembly: GCF_019175285.1. Taxonomy (NCBI): domain Eukaryota; kingdom Metazoa; phylum Chordata; class Lepidosauria; order Squamata; family Phrynosomatidae; genus Sceloporus; species Sceloporus undulatus. The sequence goes on along the minus strand of NC_056522.1, from coordinate 296,426,947 downwards.
AGTTACTCCATTTTTGCCTATACAGTTGGCCCTTCTTATACACTGATTTTTTATACATGGATTCAAGCATACACGGTTTGAATATATTTTTAAAAAGTATAAATTTCAAATATCAAACCTTGATTTTCCATTTTTTATAAGGGACACCATTTTGCTATGCCATTATATTTAATGGGACTTGAGCATACACGGATTTTGTTATACATGGGGGATCTTGGAACCAAACCCCAGCGTATAACAAGTGTCCACTGTAAAATCTAAGACATTTCAGTGAACATGACTTTTTTTTAAATCCTTAATGCAAACTTGGCTTGACAAGCTGAAAACTCTTGAAAAGGATTACATCAGGATCTGTTAGCAGGGTTGTAATAGAAAATAGAATACGTAAACCCTTTCCCAAACTACTAGAGAAGGGAACAGTGACTTCAGTGTTTGAGCTCCTTTCTGCATTGTAAACCTGAAAATATGCATGTCTTTTATTAATCATGCTGGAAATTATCAAGAGAATATAAGATTAATATTAAGTAATCTTTAAAGAAAAACAAACAGACAGCCCTGAAGTGGTGGCGTCATGCCACCCCATTAATTGCTGGTTTGGGGCCGCAGCAACCGCACGCCAAGCCCTCAACCTGGCATTTTCCTGGCTGAAAAACATGTGGCAAGTGACCAGTGGGGTGCCACAGGATTTAGTCCTGGGCCCAGTGCTATTCAACATCTTTATCAATGACTTGGATGACAGCATTGGGGGTATAGTTATGAAATTTGCAGATGACACCAAATTAGGAGGAATAGCTAATACCCCAGAGGACAGAATCAAAATTCAAAATGACCTCAATAGACTAGAAAGCTGGGCCAAAGCTAACAAAATGAAAATCAACACAAAGAAATGTATGGTACTGTACTTAGGGCGGAAAAATGAAATGCACAGATATAGGATGGGGGACACCAGGCTAAATGAAACTACATGTGAAAGGGATCTCGGAGTCCAAGTAAACCACAAGTTGAACATGAGTCAACAGTACGATGCAGCAGCTAAAAATGGCCAATGTGATTTTAGACTGCATCAATAGAAGTACTAGTGTCTAGATCAAGGGAATAGTGCTGCTCTATTCTGCTTTGGTCAGGCCTCACCTAGAATACTGTGTCCAGTTCTGGGCACCACAATTCAAAAAGGATGTTGAGAAAAGGGGGCGTGTCCAAAGGAGGGTGACTAAAATGGTGAAGGACCTGGAAACCATAGAATCATAGAATCGTAGAGTTGGAAGAGACCACAAGGGCCATCCAGTCCAACCCCCTGCCATGCAGGAAATCACAATCAAAGCATCCCCGACAGATGGCCATCCAGCCTCTGTTTGAAGACCCATGATGAACAATTTAGGGAGCTGGGGATGTTCAACCTGGAGAAGAGAAGATTAAGAGATGATATGATAGCCCTGTTTAAATATTTGAAGGGATGTCTTATTGAGGAGGGAGCAAGTTTGTTTCCTGCTGCTCCAGAGAACAGGACCCGGAAAAATGGATGCAAGCTACAGGAAAAGAGATTCCACCTCAGCATTAGGAGGAACTTCCTGACAATCAGGGCTGTTTGACAGTGGAACACATTCCCTCGGAGTAGAGTGGAGTCTCCTTGGAGGTCCTTAAGCCGAGACTGGATAGCCATCTGTCAGTTATGTTGTGATTGAGAGTTCCTGCATGGTAGGGGGCTGGACTGGATTGGCCTTGTGGTCTCTTCCAACTCTATGATTCTATGGCAGAAAGCCACCCCTTTTTGAGCTGAGAAAAAGCCAGCTTTACCACCACTGCGGTGGTTTTCAGCATTTCTGCAGCGTGGTGCGTATAAACACCACGCCACCCAAATGCCGTGAAGCCAGCGCATGTGCAGTCAGCCATGAGGCTTCCCAATAGCATGGGGACATGCACTGTCTGCCTCCAGTGCTGATGGTCACTGAACATGTTGGCTCTTCTAAATCTTTTCTGGTTTGTTATATGGTTATAAATGGGATATTCCACATATTCAAATGCAATAAAAATATTGAAGATTAGGGTTTTTTTCTAATACATTTTGGTAGTCTGCCACACACAGTGATAATAAAGAATATTAACTATATATATAAAACAAACTATATTAAGTAATAAGACATATGGGGAATTCCTAATAAAGAGCAGGAATTCTCAAGTTTGAGCATGAGAGTATCTTCTGAATTTGGCTTGTAACAAGTTTGATATATCAAAGGAACGACTCTTTGAAAATCCCTTCTTTAGAAAAAGAATGTAAAAGGTTGTGAAACCATTGATTCTCTTTTTATCATTGGACACTTTAGTTTTTACTGCTTTATTTTGGTTTTTACCTAACTCTGAAAGCTTCCAGGCAAGGAACAAGTCAAAACAAATACCTACCTGTATTCATCAAACTTTCCCAGGATTTAAATCACACCCATTTTTTAAAAGTGTGACTCTGGTGTTTATCGCACGGACCTTTTTGCAGATCAGATCCAACATGACTGCGGGTCCAATGATGCGAATTCACATTATAACGTGAATGTTTTATCACACCTGGTTGCCCTTCCATTGCCCTTCTGAATTGAGGGGGAATCGAATCCAAGGCAAGTCATGTGATGTGGATTCAAGCAAAGTGGAGTGAGTGCAAATTGTATTACCACACCAGTGGGATTCAACGATTCGAATTGGCACCCTTGAACATTCTCAGTGGGGTCTGAATGCATCGTGACCTTTACGTTTCTGGGGTGTAAGGGGGTGCAAGTTCTTGTTCCCTGTTTCGCGTAATTGCATGATTGCGTGAATATTTGCCTAGTGAATATTTCTGTGTCTTCTTCATCCCCCTTTTTTATTTTCCCTTCCATTTCAGCAATTTCAACACACACATAGATGAATGGATAGATAGATAGATAGATCTGAATATTCACATTCATGCACATACATACATGTATATATTCCCAAAAAAATGAGTTGCCCTGAAAGTTGCCCTGAAAGTGAGAGGACCACCAAAAGGAAATGGAGGGAAATTGCAGCGCTGCATCATGGGAAATTTGCAACCTGGGGGGTTGCAGTGGTGTACCAGAGCAGAAGCAAAGTTGCATTCCACACCAGACCAATTCAGAGTGAAATCGAAGTGAACTTGAAAGCAAATTCTGTTAATTCACTTTTTTCCGATTTCGCCAAAATGAGGGGTCACTTTGGAATCACTGCGGAAGCGCCACAGAAGGAGCTCCCATAGAAAGGAATCGTGTCTGATAAAACATTCACGTTATAACGTGAATTTGCATGATCGGACCCACAGTCATGTCAGATCTGAACTGCAAAAAGCTCCATGTGATAAGGGCCACAATCACACAAAACACTGTGTGAGATCAAAATGAGACTAAGGGATCCCAGAATTATTTTTTAAAAGCACAAACCCAATCACTTTTAACCATACACTTGCAGATTGTGCATATGCCCAAATACAGGAATTTTGAAAATATGTTTTAAATCATCTCTCTTTAAACCAGCAGGTGACATTTGGAAATTTTGACCAATAAAGATTTTACACAGAACGTAACTGTGTGGTGCCAGTGTGGTGTGGTCGTTTGAGGGTCAGATTTAGGAGTTTATTGCATGGTCAGATAAACTGGATTACCTCTTCCAGCTTCAGTTCTGGATCTGGGATGCCCCAGGATGTTATCAGACCTAAATTGCTGCCGATTTAGCCACAATGCTGCCACCCTGATGCATCCTGGGTCAAAGCCTCATTCAGCCAGTCAATTTTTGAAGTTGGAAGCTCCCTGACTTCGAAAAAGTGCCAGCTGAGCAAGGCTTCGACCCAGGATGCATCTGAGTGGCAGCATCACAGCTAAATCAGCGGCAATTTAGGTCTAATAATATTCTGTGCTAGTCATGCATCCTCTGGAGTACTGCATTCAGTTCTGGGTACTTCATTTTAAGAAGGATACAGTCAAGTTTAAGCAGGTTAAAAGAATGGCAACAAGGATAAGATTTATGGAGAACAAAACATATGAGGAAAGGCTGAAGGAGGTGGGCATTTTCCTATTGGAGAAGAGAAGACATGATTGCTCTTTAAATACCTCAAGGGCTGTCACAGAGAGGAGAGGCAGGATTGTTTTCTGCGGCCTCAGAGGGTAGGACCAGGTCTAATGGTTTGAAGTTACAGGAGAGGAGATTTTCATTGAACATTAGAAAGAACTTCTTAACAGTAAGAGGATCAGTAATGGAATCAATTGCCTAGAAAGATGGTGTGGTCTCCTTCTTTGGAAGTCTTCAAAAAGAGGCTAGATAGCTACTTGCTGGGGATCCTTGAGCTGGAGATCTGGCAGAGAGCAGAGGTTTGGACTTGATAGCCCATGAAGCCCCTTCCAACTCTTTGATTCTGTGATTCTACCATATGTCAGAAATGGCTTGAAGGCATACAACAAGAATGCCTTGTTTAGTCACTAGAGCACAAAATGGCACAGAGAGTGGAAATGGTAGTGGTGGCAATAATACATTTTTAAATAATACATTGAGTGAAAGGACAGGCCCAACACCATCGGGCCTGAAGAGGAAGAGCCTTCCTCTCCCTCCTTCCAACTGTCATCTTCTGGCCTGGGAGGGAATGACAGGACAGGCCCAACGCCATCGGGCCCGGCCTCGATTAAGAAAAAAAGCCCTCCCTCCAATCCATCTGCCTTGGCCTCAGAGGGAGAGAAGAACTGCTGGACCTGATCTCCTTCCCCCCCACCATTCCCTTCTCCTTTTGTGTCATGTCTTTTTAGATTGTAAGCCTGAGGGCAGGGAACCATCTATTATCCCCTCTGTTGTAAGCTGCCCGGATTCCCAGTGATTGGATGGCATATAAATAAATCCTA
>NC_056522.1:296348616-296422075 GCF_019175285.1 Sceloporus undulatus | reverse complement strand
TATTATTATTATTATTATTATTATTATTATTATTATTATTATTATTATTACATGAGAGCCAATGCACTTGAGTGGTTTTGGTGTTGGGCTGGGATTCTCTGGGAGATCAGGTTTTGAATCCCCGCTCAGCCACAGAAACTCACTGAGTGACCTTGAGCAAGTCACACTGCCTCAGCCTCTGAGGAAGGCAATGGCAAACTCCCTTTGAATAAATCTTGCCAAGAATATCTCATGATTTTCAGGGTTGCCATAAGTCAGAAATCATTTAAAAGCACACAGCAACATTTCATACTCATACAGTAACATTAAAATCATTTAAAGAGTTTTAAGAATTTAATTTGTTAAATATTTAATTAAATGTTAATTTAATTTGTTAAATATTTGAACTTTAAAAGAGCACTTGGGACATTTTAAAATATTGGATAAAACACCATCATAAATGTTGGTCTGGCCATATATTTTGTGGAGGCATATTACTGGTCAGTGATCCAGGACAACCAGGCAAATGTCTCTTTCTAGAAAGGAATGGTAACAGAATGCTTTGAAATGTGACATACCAATTGTCATCCTGTCCCAGCTGTCTGTCTCCCTCCCTCCATCTCTCTCTCACACATACACACACACATACATACACATGAGAGGGGGCAGAGGTCTGTGTATAAAGAAAATCATTTGCAAGCTGTGGTTACTGTAGTGACTTGAGCTGTCTGTATTTGATACCGAGCAACGGAACATGTGTACATGCATGTTTTTGATAACTTCAGATATTACAAAATGCCATTGTGAGCTCTCTCTCTCTCAAAGTAAACTCCGCTCTTGGCACATCTCTCAAGTACTGAGGGTGTAGTAGCATACAGATTGGGTTCAATTTTATTTTTTAAGGACTAGAAAAAGGAGTTCAGGAACAACAGAGCAAATACAGATACTACATTATGCTATAAAAAAGAGTGTGATATAAAACAATTATTTTTTCCAACATCAGCATTTCTGACATATACTCTGTCTCTGACCTGAGGAAGGTATTAAACCTTTATCTTTTCTAAGCATTTATCAAAACTATTCACATCATTTCTCTAGAAGGAATCTGATTACCTTTTCCCAAGTCTTTGCACTGGCCAACGTTCACTGTTTGACACTTAATGAAATTAACCCTGAACCTATCAGAAATGATTGCCATTGCTATCAGAAATAATATTTTATTTGTATAGATAGGTGCTTCTATGTTTGTGTGCATCAGGCATACAATTTTGTATATTAACCCTTTGAATAGTATCCAGAAATCAAAAGGGAGCCTGTATAGCTTTCTTAAAATTAGCTGAATATGCTCTTATCCAGAGCCTTTATCAAAAGGGGGGAAGGCTTAAAGGTCATTTTGTTCATCCTCATCCATTAGACTTCAGCTGTTATATATGGAGATCCTTGACTGGTAATCTAAGAAAAAGAAATCCAGCATATTTTATTATTCGTAGTATCACATTTATATCACAACCTTCTTCCAAAACATATATGGTTCTTTCTGTCCTTTTCATTTCACAACAACCCTGTGGGGTCAGTTAGGCTAAAAGTCACTGGCTCAACATCACTTAGTGATCCAGTGCACACTGCAGAAATAATGCAGTTTGACACCATGTTAACTGCCCTGGCTCAATGCTAGGGAATACCGGGAACTATAGTTTTGTGAGACACACTGCCATTAAAATACGGAGTCAGTCCGTACTAGGATTAGGAAGGTGTGGTGCTTCCGCACCCCCTAACCCTAGTACGGACTGAGTCCGTACAAAATGGCGGCTCCCCTTCCACATGGGGGCCGCCATGATGACGTCACAACCGCGCCGCCTCTATATGGGGCAGCGCAGATGTGACATCGTCGGTCCGCGCCAGGGCGCCTAGTGCGCCCTTTCCGCGGATCAGGAAGGAGCTCCGTTTCGGAGCTCCTTCCTGGTTTGTGTCACCGCTTTGCACCGCTGGGTGCAGCCTTCAGACGGCTGCGCCCAGCGAAGCAAGGGAGAAAGGGGCCAAGTGGCCCCTTTCTACTTCTCCCCGCCGCCACGGGGTGTCCTTGGGGCTTGAAGCCCCAAGGACACCCCTTTTCAGGCTGCGGGGAAGCGGCATTTTGCCGCTTCCCCGCAGCCTGAAAAGCGGCGGATCAGGGCCTCAGCGGCTGCCGTTCTGGTAGCTGAGGCCCCGATACACCGGGGAAAGGGGCGGGTACAGACCGCCCCAAATGGTGCCACAATAAACTGCATTTCCCCAGAATTTCCTAGCACTGAACCAGGACACTTAAAGCAGTGTCAAACTGAATTATTTCTGAAGTGTTGATTGGACCTGAGTGGAAATTTGAAACCAGAGCACCTTGCCCTGGTCCTGCAGTTCCCCAGTTTATATCCTTTTTGTTCTTGCATATTGATGGTGCCTTGAATCATAAAAAATTGTCCCAGAAACTTTCTACTAATGTTAAAAATAATTAAGAAAATATACGCATCTTCCAGTCAGCAGATCCTCCTCCTCCTCCTCTTCACCTTTTAAATGTGTTATTGTGCTCCAAATGTGGATCCTCTTTTGTAGGCAAAACAAAACTGCCCACACAGGTTTGGACAAAATCCCAAGCATTGCATAAATACAAAAAACTCCTTAGGCAGGGGGAAAAACACAAGAGGGATGCCAAAAGCCCTAATGAGGATTGGCCATAGTCAGTGGACATAAAATGTAGGCTCCCACTGTTGAAGGAGAGGAGAAAAGATAATGAAAGGGAAGGAGAATGGAATAAAATGTCCTGAAAGAGTGGTATTTCATACCACATTTTGTTACAGGTCTCACTCATAATGATTCCAACAGTATTAGTGAATAGCTTTATCTCTGCAACCACCAATAAATAAATAAATAAATAAATAAAAAATAAAGAAGAAGAAGAAGAAGAAGAAGAAGAAGAAGAAGAAGAAGAAGAAGAAAGAAAGAAAGAAAGAAAGAAAGGGGGAAATAAGATGACCAAAGAAGCACACAACCTAAACAAATTCAGGGCCCTCCTGAAAAACTTGTAGGTCCTTCGCTTCCCTCGGCAGGAAGGACTTTAATGGCTTCCTGTTCTGGCTCAAATTCCTTGCTATTATTAAATACATTCATATACCCAACAATAGGACTTAAAGTGGGTTAAAATGATTAGAACCAGTACAGATTAAAATTACACAAGCATGCACATATGTATTAAAAAATAATTTACAGAGTACAAACCATTTAAAGAACAGAATATAAAATGCTGTCAAAACAACAAGGGAATCATCCTGTGTTCCCTAGGGAAGGCGTTTCAAAGTCTAGGAGCAAGCCACTGAGAAGGTCCTTTTCACTGTTCTCACCATATGAGCCTGGGAAGATGGTGAGACAGAGAAAAGAGCCTTTTCTGAAGATCTTAGAACTTAAATAGGATCATAAACAACCTAGACCTGAGCCATGCTAGTTTAAGCCATGTGCTTAAGCATGAACTGACTGTTGGCTCCTGGTTCCCAGATTAATGTCTCCTTTGGTTCAGCAAACTTATCCTTCTGCAAGACCAGAAGAGTCCATTTCCCTATTATGTCTGAAATCTCTATTATATCTGCATTAATTCTTTGTTGCATCTGAAATTGTAGAGCATTTTAATGTATGAAGCAACTATGGTTAATTCAAACAAGCCAAGTTTAAGTTCCTGTCTTGTTTACTATCTATACCTGAAATTAAGGAGCATTATCTGAGCCTGGTCCTAACAAGAACCTTTCTTCCATCCCATGGAGGGAGTGCATCTATCAGACCCATCCTCCCAGTCAAGTTAGACAGCCTCAATCCCATTCCTTTGCAAGCAAGGGGTAATCCTTATCCACCTATTTCTACTGAGCAAGATAAAATCTCCAAAATCCCAAAATTATAGTCATTGGGCCAAAACACACTGCCGTAATAATCTAGTTTCACATGGCCTCAACTACCTGTGTAGATTAATTCACAAAATGATTAATCCTTGTCACTAGAGTACAGGGATGGGCATAGTGTGGGGCACGGGCCACATGTACTCCCAAGGATGTCTTTGAGAATCTCTACAGCAATGTCTTTATGGACCCCAAAGGAAATGAGATGATGCTCCTGGAAGCCTCAAGGGTGAACATTTTTTAGTAAATTGTAAGGCCTCCCTGTCCTGTTTCACATTAAAACAAAATTATCAATTTTTTAAGAACCAGAAGTGGACTTGAAGCCATTTTGGGATTTTGCTTTCATTTTTTGATGGTTTATGTGGCCTCAGAGGGTCCCAAAGCATACAAGTGTCCCCTGGACCTGCTACAGTTGCCCATCCTTGCAATACTGTCATATCCAAAATGACCCAGAGCTTCCTTAAGGAGGTTTTCATGACCAACAATGATGATTACAGAATGCATCATTATATTTTATACACAAAGATTACATGTTTTATTTTATTAATAAGAAAAGAGTATGAATGCATCACATATAGAAAAATATGGATATCAGGACCCAGTATGGTCTTTCTTTAGCCAATGCAACTGTCTTTCTAAACTGAATTCTTCTTTGGTAATAAGATTCTGGCCCAGTCTTTATGTGCATGAACATCACCAAATCTATAATTACTTGATTACTCCTTTCTAGTTTAAAATTGAGCCACTAGATAAATAATCACCATATACTTCAGAACAGAATCCATCTGTGTTGTTTTTTTGCCAACCAGCAAAGACATTTTAAATTTAAATAGGCCTCTGGTCTTTAACTGGGTGTGGCAGAAGCATCTGCTTGCATTACCGAGACCTGGCTAGGGCCTGAAGGGGACGCTGTGTGGGCTCAGGCCCTGCCTGCCGGGTTCTCGGTGAAGGACCAGCGCAGGTTAGGCGGGCGGGGTGTGTGTGTGTGGCCTTGATACATAGGAACACCGTGTCCCTCACCAGGAACCACATCCGACAGACGTCCTACATCGAGTGTATTTACCTGACCCTAAAGGCTAGAGACAGTCTAGGGATTCTGTTAGTGTATCGGCCACCCCGTGCATTAGCGGACTCCCTTAACGAGCTGACACAGCTGGTCGCTGAGCTGATATTGGAGACGCCCAGGCTACTTGTCCTGGGTGACTTCAATATCTCCCTCATGACCAGCTATGTTCCATCTGGTGTGGCTCGGGAATTCATGGATACCATGACGGCCATGGGCCTGTCTCAGCTGATACAGGGTCCTACGCATTGTGCAGGTAATACTCTCGATTTGGTCTTCTGTTCGGATGCGGAAAATCCGTGGGCGGAAATAGTTAATGTTTCTCCCTTGTCATGGACGGATCATTTCCTGGTAGAGGTGAAAATCAAGGCCTCTACCCAGATCCCCCCCGGGGGTGGTGGACCTATTAGGATGGTCCACCCTCGAAGGCTGATGGAACCCAAAAGGTTCCAAGAAGCTTTAGAGGGGTACATGGTTGGAAGCGACGGCGACTCTGTTGATGCCCTCACCGGTATTTGGAATACCGGTCTTTCTAGGGCTATACACAGTATCGCTCCCAAGCGCCCTCTCAGGCCTGCTTCCAAATGTAAGCCTTGGTATACGGAAGATCTCCGGGCAAGGAAGCGGGTACTGCGACAGCTAGAGTACCGTTGGCGGAAACACCTTTGCTTAGACGACAAGGCTCTCCTAGCCCAACTGTTAAAGGACTACAGAGAAGCGATACGAGCAGCAAAGAATTCGTTCTATGGTGCTCGTATTGCGTCCGCAGAGTCGTGTCCGGCAGAGTTGTTCAGGGTGGTCAGGGAGCTAACTCAGCTCCCTCCCACCCTGAACCAGATCCTTGAACCTACTAAGGCCTGCTGTGACTTATTTAACGACTTTTTTGCGGATAAAACCTCTCGCATAAGCGAAGGTCTGAACACCGACATTTTAGCAGAACCTAGGGTAGAGGTGTCCAGAGCCTCCGTGGACTTTATTAAACTGGATCGGTTTGAGTCGGTGAGTACCGAGGATGTGGACAAGATCCTCGGAAGTGTTCGGAAGACAACCTGCTCTCTCGATCCCTGTCCCTCGTGGTTAGCGGCCCAGGGGGGACCGGCGGTAACAACCTTGTTACGCCGGATAGTTAATACATCTTTGAGGGATGGGCAATTTCCATCACAACTGAAACTGGCCATAGTAAAACCTATTCTAAAAAAGCCCTCCCTCGACCCCCTGGTTCATAATAATTATCGGCCTGTTTCGCTGCTACCATTTTTGGGAAAGGTGATCGAGAGGGCGGTTGCAATCCAGCTTCAGACGGTCTTGGATGAAACGGATTATCTGGATCCATTTCAAACTGGCTTCCGGGCGGGTTACGGGGTTGAGACGGCCATGGTCGCCTTGGTCGATGATCTCCGTCTGGGCATCGACAGGGGAAGCGTGTCCCTGTTGGTGCTCTTGGACATCTCAGCGGCTTTCGATACCATAGACCATGGTATCCTTCTGGGACGCCTGGCAGAGGTGGGAATCGGGGGCACTGCGCTCCAGTGGTTCTGGTCCTACCTCTCTGGGAGGTCCCAGATGGTGCAGCTGGGAGATGTGTGCTCCGATGAGCGGGCCCTTAAAACTGGGGTCCCTCAAGGAGCCATTCTGTCTCCCATGCTATTTAACATTTACATGAAACCGCTGGGAGAGATCATCCGGAGACATGGGGCGCGGGGTTATCAGTACGCTGATGACACCCAAATTATTTTCTCTATGTCTCCGACTGATGCAGTGACCAGGGATGGGGTCTCTCCTCTCGTGGCCTGTCTAGAGTCAGTAATGGGCTGGATGAGGGAAAACCGACTCAAGTTGAATCCAGAGAAAACAGAGGTACTAGTGATAGGTTCCCCTGGTCCAGGAATGGCGGTGGTTCCATCTGTCCTGAACGGGGTCACGCTCCCTGTGAAGGACTCCGTGCGCAGTCTGGGGGTGCTTCTTGACTCGTCGCTGCACCTGACTGCTCAGGTGAATGCGACGGTCAAGAGCGCCTGTCATCAGCTTCAGCTTATTCGCCAGCTGCGCCCATACCTGGCCCAGAGGGACCTAGAAACTGTTGTACATGCTCTGGTAACCTCGAGACTGGATTTCTGCAATGTACTCTACACGGGGCAACCCTTATACCAAACTCGGAAGCTGCAAATGGTGCAGAACATGGCAGCCCGGCTGGTCACTGGCGTTTCCAGGACCAGCCATATAACACCGATACTTAAAGATCTCCATTGGCTGCCCATTCGCTTCCGGGCTCAGTATAAGGCATTGGTAATTATCTATAAAGCCCTAAATGGCTTGGGCCCAGGATACCTAAAGGACCGCCTCTCCCCGTACATTCCGCCTCGCACCCTCAGAACGTCTGGGCAGCAATTACTGAAGGTGCCTGGGGCGAGATTATCCTCCACTATACGGAGGACATTTTCCACTGCTGCCCCAGCCCTTTGGAATACGCTGCCCACTGAGCTCCGCTCGACTACCACCCTGGCCCAATTCAGGAAGGACCTGAAAACCTTCCTGTTCCAACAGGCATTCCCCGAATAAAATCCTGTGGGCCTCCCTCCTCTTCCGTGGCCAAGAGGTTGGGCTATGGGGCTTTTTTGCCTGTTATTTTTATTGTGTAAGATGGCTTTTGATACACTGTATTTTAATGTTTTAATGTTTTATGTATGGATGTTTTAACTTTTGTTGTAAGCCGCCCTGATCGCAGGAAGGAGCGGGATAGAAATAAAAACTTTATTATTATTATTATTATTAATGGGATATGCTGTGCTATGTTTTATATGTATTTTAAAATACATATAACTGTCATATGTTTTTAATAAGATTGTCTATTTAATTTTTGTAAACTTCTGTACCATAATCCACTTGGAGGCCCACTGTGAAGAATTTGCACGGCATTTTGCAGATGAAATCACTCAAATCCACTCTGACTTGGATGCAATAGTTGATACAGTGTCAATGAATATAACCTTGGCACCTATCTGTCCGGCATTCATGGATACTTTTCAACTTGTCCAGCCTGATGATATGGACAGGATTCTTGAAGAGGTGAAAGCCACCGCAGGTGTCTTAGATCTTTACCCTTCCTGGCTGATTAAACAGGCCAGAAGGGGATTGGCTGAGTGGGTGAAGGAGGTAGTCAATGCCTCCCTTTCACAAGGCAAAGTCCCAATGTGCCTAAAAGTGGCAGTTGTGAGACCTTTGTTATATAGCCATCCCTGAATCCCAGTGTAATGGATAATTATAAACCAGTGTCCAATTTACCATTTTTGAGCAAGGTACTGGAATATGTGGTGGCTTCCTAACTCCAGGGTTTCTGGATGAAACGGATTATCTAGATCCATTTCAATCTGGTTTCAGGCTTGTATATGGAACAGAGACAGCCTTGGTCACCTTGGTGGATGACCTACGCAGGGAACTGGACAGGGGCAGTGTGTCCCTGTTGGTTCTACTGGACCTCTCAGCGGCTTTCAATACCATCAACAATGGTATCCTTCTGGGCCGCCTCTTTGAGATGGGACTGGGAGGCAATGTTTTCCTGGAGAGGTGAACCCAGATGGTGGTACTGGGGGACTTCTGCTCGACCCCCTGGCCATTGTCCTGAGGGGTTCCTCAGGGTTCTGTGCTATCCCCTATGCTATTTAACATATACATGAAACCACTGGGAGAGGTTGTCCAGAGTTTTGGGGTGTGGTGTCATCAATATGCAGATGACACTCAATCAACTCTACTACTCCTTCCTACCTCAATCCCAGGAGGCTATTCTGGTCCTAAACCAGTGTCTGTCTTCAGTAATGGACTGGATGAGGGCGAACAAGTTGAAGACACACGTTCACAGTTTGGGGGTACCCTTGTACTCAGCTTTGAACCTGGAGGCCCAGGTCTCTGCTGTGACCAGGAGTGCTTTCGCACATTTAAAACTTGTGCACCAGCTGTTCCTGTTCCTTGAGACGCCAGATCTGGCCATGGTGGTACATGGTTACATCCCATTTGGACTACTGTAATGGGCTCTACATGTGGCTGCCTTTGAAGAGTGTTCGAAAAATTCAGCTGATTCAAAGAGCTGCTGCCAGGCTCCTAACAGGGACAGATTACAGAGACCACACAATGCTCCTGCTGAAACAGCTTCATTGACTGCCAGTTTGTTTCTGGGCACAATTCAAGGTATTGGTTATTACCTATAAAGCCCTATATGGCTCAGGTCCACACTATTTGGCAGACCGTATCTCCTTGTATGAACCGTCCGGACTCTGAAATCCTCTGGAGAGCCCTCCTCTCTGTCCCAACACCAACACAAGCACGGTTGATGGGGACGTGAGAGAGGGCCTTCTTGGTGGCTGCACTAGACTCTGGTACTCCCTGCCCAGGGAGATCAGAATGGCTCACTCCTTGGTGTTCACACAGACCTTTAAGGAATTGTTATAAGGACAGGTTAGGATGTTGTACCATTTCAAAAAGTTTTATATATATATATAGATAGATAGAGAGAGAGAGAGAGAGAGAGAGTTTTATCTTTTTAAAATGCATTTTATTCTTTTCATAACTATCTGTTTTAATACTGTAATAATTTAATTCCTTTTTAATGTACTTTTTCTATGTTTTTAATTGTACTGTTTTTTAATGCTGTGAAGCTACTCTGAGTCCCAGTTCTGGAAAAAGAGCTGGATACAAATAATAATAATAATAATAATAATAATAATAATAATAATGTTTAACTGTATTTTGCTTTGATATTAGATCAAAGCTCCCACATTGGGAGAAAGACAAGATATTATATATATATATATATATATATATATATAGAGAGAGAGAGAGAGAGAGAGAGAGGGGGGGGAAACAGTTGCAGCCCACCTCATATTCTTCAGTTTTCAGAGTGCCTCAAACTTTCCTTTCTCTGAATCAGGTCCTTAAATGGCAGCTCCAACTTTGTTATGATGAATACTCTGTATTCTAATTGTTTGGTGAAAAATATTGCTCAGTGACTACATAAACAATTTTAATTGGCTCCGAAGCCCAAAATGTGCTTTTTTGTTTGGCTGCCAAGGCTGCTTTCTCACTCGCTAATTATGCTGAGTTCTAGCTTTTAGCAAAAACAGGAAATAAAGCATCCATTACTCAAATGACAACTTCACACCCAGCCTGCATTTCAACATCCATTGTGTAATTTCCTACTCCTGGGCCCAGTTAAGAGCTAAACACATTTTAAAAACAAGCAACCCCTCTATGCAAGGGCCATGCTACGGTTCATGCTACCCATTAGTAGACTGCAGTGTGTGCAATTTTAGAAACACTCCAAAGAAGTCTGCTGCACACCCAGCGTGCATCCTTGATGCAGAAGTCATTATCTCCCAGTACGGTTCCTTCTGCCTACCTATTTTCAATAAATAAGCCCACCGCAGGACTATCTCAGCCGCTAGGAAAGACAACAGGTGAAACTGCCCTGTGGGATTGCGAGCCACTGTCCTTCAGGGATAACCTCTTTCTCCATTTTCTCTCAACAAAGGGTCACTGTCAAGCATCAGCCACCTTGCCTACAGCCCCTCATAGATTCAGCAGATTTACTCAGCTCAAGCTAGCAACAAAGAAATAAATTATTGACTGTTTTACACAGCTATAATGGGACAATTGTTCTCAAGGGAAGTGTCTGCTTTTTAAGTGAGAGCTCAGAACAGGAAGGAAGCAAACAAGCAAGCAAGCAGCCATGACCTCTTGGAGATGGAGGGAGGTTTGAGGACACTGGACAGAGCTTGTCCTTCTCTGGCACAGCAAATTACTGAAATGTGCAAGGAGAAAACTGCACTGCAAAAAAGCAGATAACTGACACTGTTGATCTGAACTTTGTAATGGAGGATAGGACTGTACTATGGTAGCATTTTAATGAAGGACTTGGTACAGTTGTTTGAGGTTTCTTTTCTGACTATGATGTTGCTGCTTTTTAAAATGTGTTGGCTGATGATGCATACCTAGCCAAATTGCAATTAGCTTTCAGGAGCTTAGGATAAAGATGGATGTAATATTCTTAACAGAGGTCACAAATGAGCATGCTGTTTAAAGATTTTAATTCTCCTTTGTTTACACTCATAATTGTGTGGGATAATTTCTTATCATGCTGCATGCCATGAAAAGGTTGGACCTAAAAATGTGTTAGTTTCTACATCACTCTGTGTTGTTTTTGTTGGCATAGGGTAACACAGCTATTCCTCTCCTGGGAATTTAACACAATATAGTCTCTAGCTTACTAGTGACTCCCTATTAACCTTTCCAGCAGGTAAAGCCATGGCATTTCAGCTGATGAAAGAATTCTAGATGAACAGATTAAAAATAAACAAAAAATAATTGTTTACTACCTACACAGTGCATCTATTTTGAAGTTTACTATCTTTCCCTTGTGAAAAACCCACAAGATTCCTCAAGCTAGCCCACTCTGTCATATTACAGTTAGATTGTGGATTATGTGCATTGCACCAGTTCTTATTTTTCACTGTGTGAAAGTTGAAAAATTAATATGGGGGAACAGTATGTTTTTAGTAGCATGTTACATATAGCTGCTCCTGCCTTCTCATATCCAATTAATACAATGCCTTTGTTACAGCAGTCATTCCCAGCATGACCAGTACTTTATCCTTTTCATGATGCAGCTGCAAATGTTAAACTTGACTCAACTATAATCCCTTTCTGTGTTCCTTCCAATATCCCACAAACTGTGACTCTATTTTTGCCACACCCACCATGATATCATGGGGACATGAGTGTCTTCTCATTAGCAAAATATCGCCTTTGTCTGTTTCCCTCCGCCCCAGTTCTGGCGTTAGTTAGATTACTTCCAGTTGCCTTGCCTAGTTAGCCTTCATTACAATGGATGCCCCTGTAGACACACTAGGTTATATCTTAAAAGAGAATGTGCAGGAAGTGGGGAGGTGCAGTTATTACACTCCATGGAATCCATTTTCCAGTACCCATTCCTGGAGGGTAGCTCATGTTCCACATAATGCCAGTAGAGCAGGCCAGCAATGTGCTGCTCTGTGTTTGCAAGGCACAATGATATCATGGGGGCATACAAAAAGTGTGAAGAAAAGGGGCCAAATATGGCAGGCTAGAACTGCTCAAGACATCTCCACTATGGAAGTAATTTTATCATTTAAAGAGTGTAGGAACAAGCTGTGATGACATATTGTGCAATGGAAGGAAACATCATAACAACAAGTGATGTCCTCCAAGGTTGCCTGGGGTGGGGGCAATGGAGCCACCTAACTCACAATAGTTATGCCTGCTCCTTCTGACTGCAAATGGTGGTAATGGTGAGTGAACTCCATTTTGGAACCCCAAGCTCAGAGAAGGGCTATGAACAAACTGGGTGGAAGGGAGGCCTCAAATGAGGGTACTATGATTCAGCAAGAGCCCTCTCATCCTCATAACACTCCCATTTCGGAAATCTATATTTTCCCCTGTTTTGCAAACAATACAGTTACCCAGCTAACTGATTGCACATGTGTTATAGTAAGTTACCCAAGAGGTAAGAAACCTTTTGAATTCCCGCAGTGCCAAGGTGAAATGGGGCTGCCTGAATCACCAGGCCAGCCCGGTTGCCGTGATCGAGAAGGCTTTAGTAATTCCCCGCAGTGCCAAGGTGAAACAGCAGTTCCTCAAGACAAAAGCTTGACAAGCTCCTGATTATCTCCACCTCATGGGACTATTTGAAGGCTCAGTGCCAAGTCTTTCCTTTGCTAAAGCATGCATTGTCCAGCTTTTTTTAAAAAAGCAAGACTACTGTGCCACTCTGTACTGCAAGATTTAATTACCACAGCACACCTATCTGCCTCGTCCTCTCTTTTCCCAACCCATTTAACGTGTCTGCAAGGGACGTCATGCTATAGGGATTTCTGGGAGTATACTAATAAGGATAAGATGTGTTTTTGACACTCTTCACTTGATTGTGTGGAAAAAGCCTTTATCAGGGTGGAGCCAGTTCATGTTCTGTCCATGAAAATTTGGATAAGCTATGTTCTGAGGGAAAGAGATAGTTCCAACTTCTGGTTCAGTCTGGCTGATGAGTTATGGTAAGTTCAGCCCCCATAAACTCTTTTCCCATCGTCATTATGTACTCCTTTCATGATTGTTAGTTAACCATCTTATAATGGTAAAAAAATACTTCTTCAGAAGGAAAGGTATCTATCACTGAAAATTTTAAAATGCAGAGCACATGGAGTTTATCGCATTAGCTTTGCTCCAGCGATAGACACTGGATATAACTTTAGGAAGGCAGATCTTATTGCATTTCCCCATCACCAGGGAGTATGCAGCCCATTTGCAACCTGGGCTTCTGCTGCATCTTTTCAAGAACAGGAAAATCCTATTTTTGAAAAGATGCAGGAGAAGCCCAGAGAAGCCTGGGTTGCAAACAGGCTGCATAGTCCTCAGCAATGGGGAGTTACATCCTGCGTCTATCGTGGGATCAAAGCCAATGTGATAAACACCATAGAAAGTGTCATAACTGATCAGACAAAGGAGGAAAATAGCAAAACTATCATTCTTTTTAAAATCCCTGCTCAGCTTTACTTGAAATGCACTGGTAAACAGAAGCGCAATAAAGTGAGGGACGTGTTATGGTATTTGTTATATGTACTGTATAAATACATTTATTTATTATTTTATTATTTTTCAGGCTGTGTATTGTAGAAATGCCTCTCGCAGGCCTTGAATGGTAAACCTGCTTGTTTACAGCCAACCCCCCCCCCCACCCTGCATTTAAGCAACTAGATCCTCGCAAAAATGGGACACGGACACACACACACAACACTAACAGAGGATCAGGCCCTGGTATAACCCTTCAGGACATTCTTTGAATGACCTGAAGATAGCCAATGTAGAGCAAAGAAATTTCAAGGGAAAGTTAGAGGATGAGACTTACGTGTTACAATTTATTAGGGGGTCCCAGCCTCTCTCCAGAGATTTGAATTGGGATATTGGATTCTTACCACACTAAGGCAAGGAACGGAAAAGTAATTCAGATGATGAAGAAACAACTGGTCTCAGCACAGGAAAGGGGGAGATGTGAGTTGCAGTTCACAGTTGAGGTCTGATCTCCTTTTCCTTCCTTTTGCAGCCTAGAGCTGCTACATTTTGTCTGAATTACCTCCCTGCTCTCCTTAACCTCACCTGTAAGCAGCCACAGAAAGGCTCTTCCTGGGATTTCTCAGCTGCTAGGGGAGGCGGTTTGGGGTTTGGATCCCCTACATACGACTTGGCCAAGTTTCTGGCCACACAATTACAAACCCCACTACATCAAGGACTCAGCTCACTTCATAGGAAAAATCAACAACCTTGAACTTAAACCTGGAAACATACTAATCAGCTTAGATGTGGTCTCCTTTTTCACCAAAGTCCCCATAATGGACACCATGGCACTCATCCAACAACATTCAACCTAACATCCAATTCACAATGGAAAAATAAAAGGAAGGAACATTGCCATCCTTGGGTGTTCTGGTCACACGCAAACCAAACCAACATTTGGACCACACAGTATACAGAAAACCTGCACACACAGACAGATACTGCACAAGAACTCCAACCATCATCCAGGACAAAAAAGAAGCACAATAAAAACATTGGTAGACCAGACAAAAAGAATCTGTGAACCCCACTTCCTGGAAGATGAATTACAGCACCAGACCTGGGTTCTATTGGCTAATGGTTACTCCTGCTCAGATATCACAAGGGCTACCAGACCCAGAAAAACCCAAAAGAGTGAAGACAAACAACCACCCAAAAGGTAGGTATTTTTACATGTGAGACACTGCATACTGGGTCAGCCAGAAAAATCAGCAGTAGCAGAACACATTATAAACCATCCTGGGCATAAAATGCTGTTGGAAAACCCTGAAATTCTGGACCATGCCAACAACTATCAGGTCAGAATGCACAGAGGAGCCATCAGAATACACAAGCGCCTGGGCAACTTCAACAGGAAAGAAACTCTTAAAGTCAGCAAAGTCTGGCTATCAGTCCTGAAAAACACAACAATCAGGACCCAGCAAATGCAAATAAAAACCATCCAGGGTCAGGGGTTTTCCCAGCAGACAATGGATCTCTAATTAAACAGACACAAATCCTCTTTGCATATCCTCCCACCCTGAGGTCTTGCCATACAACAACAGAACAATACACAGATGAACATGGAAACCACTTCTCCCAACCCAGGGTCACACAGTATATATATACACCCCGCTCACTTCCATGCCATCATTCTCTGAAGATGCCAGCCATAGATGCTGGTAAAACGTCAGGAACAAACTCTTCTAGAACATGGCCACAAAAAACGTGGTCCAAAAAATCCACAAAAAACTATATAGAGTAAGGCTCTGACTTTTTTAGGGTCAGGAAATTGTCTGCCAGATCAGCTGAAAATGCTTGCCCCAGCATTAGAATTCACTTCATACTGACTCCCCCCTAAGTCATTTTGTACAAGTCTTAAGCTGAACAATAAAGACCCTTCTGCTTAAAGATCATTTCAGTTAAACCTGTACAATGTATTCTGGCACTTTAAAGGATACAAGGTTTGTTGTGACATAAACTTTTAACTTCTAATGAAATAAGTTCTAGTCCACAAATGTTTGTGCCAAAATAAATTTGTTAAGTCTCTAAGGTAATATAAAATTCTCCCTTGGTTTTGCTGCAAGAATCACAGTTACTTCTTTAGGAAATTCTGTCCCTTATACATTTGTGACAACATTCAAAAAAACATTTTCCTCAAGATGGAACAATTATATATGCCCTACATTCAGTCTGAAATGATAACAGTCCAACATTCAGCCACCTCAAATATTAATGTTCTGGGCCAAACAAAAGATGACACCAGCCACACAAATCTTGGTCAGCAAGAATAAAATATAATTTGCTGTTTAAGGTGGAATTGCATATTGTAGTTTGCTGTGAGGCAGGATGTTAGGAATTTGAGTTGGACCATGCAAGAAAAAATGTGAAAGCAAAACAGAGGCTCATATAGCATCAAATCATTATAAACCGATATCTGTCTGCCTACATATGTATGTTGTTACACATATTCCTAAATCAATGCTCAATCTGACCTAGTCTTTCCAGCCATCTTGATGTATATGCAGTATAATTTGAGATTTTGGAGGGGTGGAAATTATGTGCCCTTTTTCATTACTATGAGCACTGTATATTATAACACTGTGATCTTACTTGCACTGTCATGGCTGCATCCTATGGAATCCTTGGATTTGTAGTTCACTAAGGGACTAAAGCTCTTTGGCTGAGAGTTCTAAATACCCTTTCCTAAACTGTAGTACTGTATTCCATAAGATGACACTATGACGTTCAAAAGGGAATGATGATGCTGTAATTGCATGGTGTTAAAGGGCCGTATCAGTTATTCTGGAACACACAGTCTCATTGTCATACTACAGTATCTGAATATTATGGGTGTGAAACGGGAAAAATCACATAGAAATGGGCCAAAATGTCCAGTTTTAAGAAAAGGGGGAAGGAAATGAAAGTATCAGAAGAACAATCAGTTTCATGTGAAAAGACTGATCTGTTTTTAATTTGGAACATTTTTTTGAATGAGAAGAAAATAGCTTGATCAGTAATAGGAAATCCAGATAGTAAAAGCCCAGGATTTTAGGCTGGATGTTAGTTCACCAAGTACACTGGAAAATAAATTAGTCCAAAGAATGAAGGATATGATGACATGGAAATGCAAGGGAGACTGTTAAGCAAACAGAAGACGTGGGTATATGCTTAAGGTTTGTGAGACTGCATTTGAAGACTATAAATCAGGCCTTAGAAAACTGAGAGCAGCTTGAAACAAAACAGTGACTCTCAGCATTTCTTTATGAGATCTGAAATCTCAGTGCTTGTTTATGCATCATTTTAGGTGCCTAGTTTGAAACACCGAAGGAAATTTGGAATTCAGAAGAAACATGTTGCTTCTCACAGCTGCAAAGAAGATCAGGCAGTTATGCATACGGGCCAATTCAGAGCCTGAAATTTTCCTTTTTAAAATTACTTAATACCACCAGTGTGTAAAAAATAATAATAATCCATTTCTATTTCTCACTACAGGTATGAAAACATGAATTTGTGTTGTTTGTTGCATACTTGTTACCTTATGTTATTTTCTGAAGAGAGGAAAACCTTAGGACTGATAAGAGAATGGCATGAAAGCCATTCTCTGTGAACATGGCCATGAAAATGCCCACTAAATAGATGCCATCATTGTACCAATAAAGGAACTTCAGTCTTAACTTGTTCCATTGCTTTTGAGATGTAGCTTCCTCACACCTTCATTACCCCCCTGTGGGGGAAAAGAAAGAGAGAGAGAATTTGGGATTGCAACATTATCTGATGCATAATCTCTACTCTGCACAAGAGGACATTGTCAGGTCACAATGTGGTAGAATGGAATGGCTTCCTATTGAAAAGGGGGTCAGACAAACCATGCTCTTCTCACTGACATGAGTAGGAGAGCAGTAACATCTGATGATACAGCGTCCAGTTGTTGCCATACTGCAGATTTAATGCAGTTTAACACTGCTTTAACTGTCATGGCTCAATGCTATGGAATGCTAGGACTTTTGGTTTGTTGTAGCACCAGAGCTCTCTGACAGAGAAAGCTAAATATTTCACAAAACTACAACTTCCAGAGCATTGAGCCATTGCAGTGCAGATGGAGCTCAGGTCTCTTTAGAGAACAAAACTAAGCAATCTACAGATAAGAATGCCAAAATACAAATGGAAGTATTCAGTGTAAAAGCTTGATTTTAAAAGTCCTGTCTTTTTAAAAACTCCAGTGTACTTGGGCTCAGTATTTCAGAATAACTCACAGGTGTAACCAAAATTCTAGTTTAGGGAAATTTTACTTAGTTCAAATTGAGAGGGGAGTCAGCTACAAGAATCCTGCGAGAACGTCTCCCACCTGTATACCAAGAGGGCGGTGGATCCAAGAAATGATGCAGAGGCAGAATTCTCCAATTAAAGTATTATTCTTATTAAGGGAAAGTCACTCAGCATATCATACACATTCAAGGCACAGGAAATCAGGAGTTAGCTTGGAACAGATTTTGAGGCAAAACTAAGGGTGATACTTACTATAGATGGGGCTTGCTTCTGGAGTCCAATAGAGTGAAATGGTATGGGACACAGCTGTTCCGAGAATGTTGGGTGAATGGAAGTGCCGGAACTAGACTAGAGATCACAGTGACATAGTATCCCCATGAAATCCAAACTAGCACACTGAGGGGTGATTTCCAGGGGTTTATAAGGGCTACAACTAGCTACAGGGCAAAGGTGTTGGATTGTATGGGGTGAGGTAGTTTGGCCCACCCATTCTTTTGATTACGGAGGTGATGAAGATCCTATTAGCAACTCCCAAACTGCCTTCCTGCCTTGGAGTGGTATTTTCCAGGTGGCCTTGGTGTGACCTGCCAGTCATTGCCCAGGTGGTACTGGGGTCATCTACAGGGTACATCTGGGGTCATGTGGAATGCCACACACACCAAAATTCAGAAAAAATGCACTTTGGCTAACACAGGTAAAATCCAAAATACACAGCAGTTATGGATTTTCCCTAATGGGAAATTCCACAATGTTTACCAAGGAAGAATAGACAATGATTCCTGGTATTTGTCACCTCTTCCTTACATCCTTCAGGGTTAGGAAAGCATCACTTTCCCATCTCCATGGGGGTTACCTGCCTACTGTGCCTTTTTGCCTAATACTTCTTTCTGATTTAAGACTTCTGCTTCTCTGCCAGCTCCTGACGCTACAGAAATATAATCATGCTGTGCTTTTACAATTAAATTTAGCAACCTCCTATCTTACACTCCTGACCTAGACCAAGAGGGCCAACTCATGTTATTTGCATGTAAGTTTGAAGCCAGTCTTAGAACTGTCTAAGCACAGGCTACAACAGACATGTATATATTCATTCATTTATCTATTCTTCTTCTCCTTTCATAATCCCTTTCCACAAATCTCTTTCCTGATATTAATATATCTTAGAAATTTGGCTGTACCTTTTGACACTGTAAGGAACATTTCCTCCTTGAGCAGAACAAACTTGCATGCTACACACTAGTCCACAGGAAGATAAGGGAGGAATGAGTTGTTAAGATCAGTGTTAAGTGAGATGATGATGACCATAATAAATGTATTTCTTTCCTGCCTCTCCTCAAGGCTCGAAGCAAGGTACGCCATGTTATAATAAAAACACAATTAAAAACACAAAAGCCTAGTTAAAATACAAATGCTATAAAGCCATTAAAATACACTTGTAAGAGCACATATACAACTTACAAAGTCATGATTTAAAATTGACTGGGTAGGCCTGCTGGAAGAGATATGCCTTTAATGCTGTTCTAAATACAGTCCACATTTCCAGATATCGTATCTCCTCCACCAGGTCATTCCACAATCTGAGGACAGCAGATGAAAAGGTCCTCTGAGAAGGCTTAGCTAGTAATCAACCTTCTTCCCATGACCTTGACAGTTTTGGAGGTCCCCTTTGCTGACGAAAGCTAGGGCAAATGGATCTGTGGTGGCCTAGTTCTTATAAGAGAGCCGGTGTGGTGTAGTGGCTTGAACGTTGCTCTTTGATTGGTGAACAGGGTTCAAATCCCAGACTGGCAATGGAAAACCATTGGGTGACCTTGGGCAGGTCACATGCTCTCAGCTTCAGGGGAAAGCAATGGCAAACCTCCTCTGAACAAAGCTTGCCCAAAAAAAACCCTGTGATAGGGTCTCCAAATGGCTTGAGGGCACACAACAACAGTGTCAACAACAACAAAAACAACAACAGCAACCAAGCACAGCAGGAGCAAGTTCTTATGAAAAAAGGAGCATAGCGTCCTGCCTTGCAATATTGTTGATCAACTCATCCTTGACAAGAAGGTATGGTTATTCCAACCCGAACACTACACTCAGCACTCTAGTCCAGTGGAGGATAAAAACCCTTAAGAGACTGGCTTCTTAGGAAAAGGCTTCAAGTCTTATTGAAACATTGGGGGCAACTAATTTTCATTGTTA
Source organism: Sceloporus undulatus (assembly GCF_019175285.1). Taxonomy (NCBI): domain Eukaryota; kingdom Metazoa; phylum Chordata; class Lepidosauria; order Squamata; family Phrynosomatidae; genus Sceloporus; species Sceloporus undulatus. The sequence continues at coordinate 296,402,053 of NC_056522.1, read as the reverse complement.
CCTGTGAGAGGGAAAGGCGTTTATTGCACATAGACAGAAGCGAGAAAGAACAGAAACCAGGACAAATTAGCTTATAAATTGTAACCAGGCAGGGAAGAGAGCAAAAAAGATGGAGTGCTGAATGTTGTTCCTTTACTTGGAGCTGTAACATTCTTATAGATGTGACAATGTGACAAATTTTGACCTTGGTGCAAAACTTTTTTAATATGTTGGTTGGAATTTTTTGTGGTATTTGACACGTCCAAAGACAATGACCAAATACCTATGCTTAACTTTCTGCCAATGTGATTGTCTCTTCGAACCGTAAATTTTGGAGAAGTCTCTACATTCTTTACAGCTACCTCCTGTTTCAGTTTTACAGGCAGAGTGCTGCAAACTGGAAAACATTAAATAAGCTAGATGTTAAAGCCTGCACAGAGATAAATTCTAGCCTTCGATCATAATGAGGTGGCAGTCCTGTCTCAGAGCCTATAGGCAGGTAACTGAGTATTTTAGCACGTATCAGTAAAAGACCAGCATTAAATATATATATTCAAGAAATAATAAAACAAAAACTGTAAAAATATTGTGAGCTAAAGAACTCCTACACTTAAAATGCCATATTGAATCAAAACAACAACAAGAACAAAAATAAATATTATTTTTTATTGCTGTGTTCTGGCTTGGGGAAAGAAAATTCCACAACTGCAAAAGAGCTGCCCTGTTCCCCAGTTGGCCCTCTTATCCATTCATTGACAGCAGTAATATTTTGGATTTAGTTAAAAATTGTTATTACTTCACAATTTGGACAAGTTTAGAACAAAATAAACATCAAGAATTATTAGAGTCAAACATTGTTTCCCCAGAAGTCCTAATGCTTTACATTATTAGTTAGATGTACATCCTGAAAATTATAGCTTTAAAGCCAATTCTGAAATATTAACATTAATTTGGCAATTAATTCATTAGCACAAATTGTTTTAGTGAAAAGTATACAATATTTTCATTTTATTAATAGTTCATAACAATAGCAAGATGCTGCCTTAAAATTAAAAATAAAATCACTACAAATAGCCACAAATGACCAGAATCATGCTTCTAAAATAAGAAATTAAAAGAATGTGAACTGCTAACCTTTAGTTGCTCATTAGTATTTAAAAACTAAAATAACAATGTTTAAAAACATTGGCTGAGATCCTGCTTCATCAAATGTAATTGTGACAATGGAGCTTCTTCCCATACTGCCCTTCAAACCCCTACATTTCAAGTCATGCACCACTCCAATCAGGTTTCCAAGGTACTGCAGATTTAGGAGTTAAGAAACTCTTTGGATGAGATGCTTCCTGGCTCAAGTGGTTTATTTTTAGGGATAAAGTTGGTCAATATGTAATAATATGATTACAGTACTGTACAGAATACAGTACAATATGTACTGTAAATATGAATCCCAAAAGTTACGAGTTTGGTTTACAATGCCATAAATGCTGGTCATGATGCCCACTGTTGTTAATTTTTATTTTTTTTAATAAACATGAGAAAGCAAATTAATTTTTTTACAGATTATTTTTAAGCTCTGGGCAGATACAGGTCCAGCTATGTTACAGGTTTTTCCTTGAAGTGCATAACAAATGCATGAAATCAGTGTAATCCACATGTAAAAATGTGTGTGTGTGTGTGTGTGTGTGTGTGGGGAGAATCTTCTGGCTTTTATACTTTCATGAAAGTTAGGGTTTTTTCATACAACACACACTATAGCACTATGATTCTACTTTAACAGGGGTTTGCAATGTAGGAAAGGTATTTAGAATTATCAACCAAAGCACTCGAGTAGCTCAATTACTAGATTACAAAACCAAGAATTCTATGGGTGCCTTGGGTGTTATGTGGAATCATAGTGCTGTTACAATTGTGTAGTGTGAAAGGGCCCTCTGAGTAGTGTTTCAAGAGCAAGCCCAGGGCACATCTGCATGGGCCACATGAAGCGCCCCCCTCCCATCTTCACGGCAACCTGTATATATGTTATATGCTCAAATCCCCAATTCAAGTGAGGACTGTCTTTACAACGGAAGGCCAGTTCCACACCGAATCTTCCCTTTCCTCCCTTAAACCGAGTTACTGGTAAAATAACTTACCTTTTTGCTCCCGATTTGCAGGCAAATCTGCAGTATTTCATAGCAATGCTGGGCAACTGTTTGCACATGCGTCTTCCTATGTTGCCCAGTGCCACCACCACTGATTCAAGTTGCTCCCCCTGAGAACACAACAAAGTGTACAGCCACATGACTGATGCTGGGCACTTCATTTGTGACCTCAGAGAGAGAGTGACTCATGCCAGCAATGACAGTGCCAGTGATAGCAGGACATCTGTCTAGACAGTGTCACTATGGAGTGTGAAGATATTGGGGAATCCTGGCAGCTCCAGGGCCAGAATATTCCAGGAGAATTCTGGTCAGTGTAGACAACCCCCCCCCCAGTGGATTTTTCACCCTTGGTTCTATGCAGTTTACTTGTGCTGTATTGGAACTTACTTACGAACCACTTTGGTTTAGCGAAGAGTATTAGACGTATTTAGGAAAACAACACCCTAGTCCCCACCAAGCTACAGAATTCACTGAGTAACCTTGAGCCAGTGACTTCTCTCTCAGCCTGAACTACCTTAAAGAATTGTTATGAAGATAAAGTAAGGAGGAAGAGCACTACATACACGGATTTGATCTCAGTAGAGAAAAGGGACTAGAAATATAACTACAGTACTACATAAATCCATAAATGAAAAACATAAAATAGTAAAGAAGTCAAGCTCTGGATCAGTCTTCATGCTTGCCCCTGCATATATAAGAAAAACAGTTTCCCTTAAAAATAGAAAGAGATACAAATGTGCGCATTCAACCTTCAAACTATCACCATAAAACAAAAACAAAAACCTCACACAAACATTTCATTAAAACCTACAAAACTATATCAGGCATGTGAGATAATAGTAAAGAGAGATTATAATTTCACAGGTCTCAACCATAGGGTAGCCATATTCCAGCCCCTTATAATTGTGTATCTAATTTGCATATTATTATTATTATGAGTGAAGCTGTGCCACGCCCTCACCATGTCTGCCGGTGGCCTCTTCCAGCTTCACTGCCCCAGCCAGGCTCCCATTGATACAAAGCATTGCCAGAAGCTTCAGTGGCCCACCAGACAAGACCCAGGCAAAGAGGGTGAATGCCGCACCTTAGGACATCTGTGGTAGCAGCAGTGGCAGCCACCACCTTGCACCACTGCTGCTCGCCTCCTCCTGCGTGTCATCCAGTTTGGCTAAGGAAACCTAAACTTGGCTGCTCAGCCTGTCCTTTCACTTTGCTCTTTTGTCTACCGTTGACCAGTTAACTCTCCCAAAGAGCAGCCTGGCTTGGCAGAGGCAACACCGCATCCACCCCACCTTTTCCACCTCCTACCAAAGACAAGGTTTGGCAAAGAGATGGGAAAGAGGTCTTGGATTACAACAAGGGAGAATCACAGATTCCCCTTTTCAACTGGCTCAACTGTCCAGGACATTTTTTTGTCTCTTCAATCCAGGATTTTCCCAGTTTTCAAGGATAAATGGCAACCTTTCTCAACCAGCAGGTGTTCTCCACTGTTAAATTCAAGTTGTAAACAGAATGCATTGGAACAAACAAAAATGCACATGATGCTTTGGAATGTTACAAAGCACCCCTGCCACCAGATGCAAAACATTTACCTACAAAGAATGAACAGACCTTGGCCTGAATTCTATTGGCAGTGCCAACCAAACCCAATAAATGCACTGCTAAATGCTGGGTCAACACTAATGTTGAATCTCAATTAATTCAATGGGCCTACTCTAGAAGAGAGTACCAAAATGATTTGGGCTACTGATTAAATATTTCTTTTGCTCAAACAAAATGTTGCACTGCTGCTAGTCCAGAGGATCTTTGGTAGAAGAGCTGCTTGAGAAATGTCCTCACATCCTACATGCCCCAGTAGGGCCGTAATCTGAGCACACAAACTCATCTGAACAAATGAGTAAAGCAAATTCCTCCTTAAACCTATCAGTGAGATTTCACAACTCTCAAAGCTTATTAAAACTTAGGTAGGCTAGATAAATATTAGTACTGATGGGATGTATATTAAAATCCCGTCTTCCTCATTATCTAAGTGTCATGCCTGGGCAAACTGCCTACTTTGCTAACTTTAATCAAAAACCTTTTTTTAATAAAAAGAAAGGAAGAAAAATAGAAACTCAGCTGTACATGGGTTACTCAATCTGATTGTGGTGTTTCTGTAAACTTCTGTGCAAGTGTCACTTCCCATCACAATATCTAGTTGAAGAAGGGCAGATCTCTTGATGCTGATTGCATGGACCTGACTTAGACTAAGAATAAGTGGCTTTCTTTTATGAACATAGCAAATTACTTTCTACTGAGTCAGACTATTGGTCCTTCTAATGTTACGTCTGCACTGATGGGAAAACCCAGCTAACTTTTGCCACCTTGTCCACAATGTGTGGTTACATAAGTGCTGGTTTTCATCTGTTGAAGGACATGTTAGCTCCAATCCTCACCATAGGTGGAGGAGTGTGGGTGGATTTTACTTGCAACAGTATTTCTGGTTGTGAGCATTCACTTGTTATAATGGAAAGTATTTTGTTCTGCAAAAAAAATTGTTCCTGATGATGAAAATTGATAGAACTGGGTTGTGATATGGAATGACAAAGCTGCCTGCCCTTTTTGGATTCTCCTCAGGGATGTGAGTATGGAGATGGTGGGTATCTATTACGATGAGTGCTTATATGTCAAAAAGTATTTCTAACACCAGTGATTACAAAACTCTGAATATAGCACTGCTGACAGTTTGTCACATAATGGGAAATATTAACGTTTCAGAGATTGTTTCTGAAATGTAACAAGATTTGTTTGCTGTTATGTGCCTTCAAGTCATTTCTGACTTATGGCAACCTTAAGACGAACCTGTCACAGGGTCTTGGGCAAGATTTGTTTAGAGGAGGGTTGCTTTTGCCTTCCTTGGGGGCTGAGGGAGTGTGACTTGCTCAAGGTCACCCAATGGGTTTCCATAGCTGAGTGGAGATTTGAACCCTGATCTTCAGAGTCGCAGTCCAACATTGCAGTCAAACCAGTATACCATAATGGCTCTGACAAGTACAGTCCATTATTATTTTTAATGCATCAATTGCAACAGTCTTGCTGTTGTTTTTGGAGGATAAGCATGCAGGTGGTTATTAGAGGGATGGGGGAAGAGAAGAAAAGAAACACATTCATCTATCCAGCATACTGTGGTGACCAGGAAGAACTAATCACAGGAAGCCATCTGTAAAGAATCCGCCTATCAGTGTATGGCCTACTGTTGCGGAAGAGGGGGGTGGTACAGGAAGTCAGGCATACAGAGAGAGGTGATTGATGCCTGGCCAGTTGCATTTTCAAACAAATCTCTATTCCTGTTTTGTCCCTAACATTGTCTGCTAGTCCATTCAGCGGAAGAAGAAATAAGCTGCATGTCAAAAATGTTGCCTACTTTACCATGGAATGTAAAGCATGATAGCAGGCAGTCTGATGAATTACAGATTTTGGCTTATTTCCTCCAGGGTGTGTTTCCAGAATGTTACTTAGAATTTGAACAATTTGTTTTAAAGTGTTGAGAGAAACACTGCAAATGTAGTAGAAAATAATGTGGGCAAATCACACCAAGGATCAAAGGCAAGATCCAAGATGATAATGATAGTAGTAGCTTTGAAGGAAAAGACATGGAAACAGAAGGGGGACGGGACTGTGGCCTAAAACTGTATAGACACTGCCAGAATTGAAGTGGCAATTGAATCAACATGCTCAGAACAGCAAATCCAGAGCATTTAATGTTGTTTTAAAGATCACAGCTCCCAGAATTCCCATCCAGCAAAGTGAGTGGCCACCTTGGCTTGGATATTCAGGACTTGTCATGCTATAGATGAACTTTTTCAAGCTCTGGTGATGAACATAACAACGAACCCTGCTAAATCAGATAAAGTCAATGATCTGGATCATTATCTTCCTTGCTGTACTCCCTAACACCCTCCTACTGTTGTTCTTCAGTAACTGACTGGTTTTGTGTTTGGTTGACCAGCCAAACCCAAAAGGTGTTAACCAATGGCTGTCTTCATCCTGGAGAGAAGTGACCAATGGGGTGCCACAGAGTTCTGTTCTGGGCGCAGTGCTATTCAACATCTTTATCAATGACTTAGATGAAAGAATAGGGGACATGCTTTGCAGATGACATCAAATTAGAGGAGTAGCTAATACCCCAGAGGACAGGATCAAAATTCAAAATGACCTTAGTTGATCAGAAAGCTGGGCCAAAGGTAACAAAATGAATTTCAACACAGTGAAATGTGTTGCACTTAGGTGAAAAAATGAAATGCACAGATATAGGATGGGGGACACAAGACTACGTGTGAAAGGGATCTAGGATTCCAAGTAGACCACAAGTTGAACATGAGTCAGAGTGTGATGCAGCAGCTAAAAAGGCAATGTGATTGTAGACTGCATCTAGATCAAGGGAAGTAATAGTGCCACTCTATTCTGCTTTAGTCAGGCCTCGCCTAGAATACTGTGTCCAGTTCTGGGCACCACAGTTCAAAAAGGATGTTGAGAAGCTGGAGCATATCCAGAGGAAGGTGACCAAAATGGTGAAGGGTCTGGAAACCGTGCCCTACGAGGATAGACTTAGGTAGCTGGGTATCTTTATCCTGGGGTAGAGATGGTTAAGAGGTGATATTAAAGCCTTGTTTAAATATTTGAAGGGATGTCATATTGAGGATGGAGCAAGCTTGTTTTCTGCTGTTCCAGAGAACAGGACCCGGAACAATGGATTCAAACTACAAGAAAAGAGATTCCATCTCAACATTGGGAGGAACTTCCTGACAGTAAGAGCTGTTTGACAGTGCAACCTCGGAGAGTGGTGGATTCTCCTTCTTTGGAGGTCTTTAAACAGAGTCTGGATGGCCATCTGTCAGGGGTGCTTTGATTGAGATTTCCTGCAAGGCAGGGGGTTGGACTGGATGGCCCTTGTGGTCTCTTCCAACTCTATGATTCTATAATATTCAGTGGCACAGTAGCCTTTTTATGTTTGTTAATCAATGTTTGTTAATATATGTCTTTTCTGCCAAACTTTGGCGCGTTACAGACCGCCCTAAAGCAGGCGGTCTGCAACCGCCGTCATTAGCTACGCCGAGAAGCCTTGGTGGCCAGACCACGAGGCTTCCCGGCACAGCTAAAAAGGAGCGCCGAAATGGGGCTCCTTTTTGGCCCCCGGAAATGGCGCCGCGAGGCACGAGGCGCGCACTCGCTGCGTCACTTCCGCCGCGCCACATCCAGGCGCTGTGTGTCCGAGACGTAAATATAGCAGCACCCGTGTGGACGGGCGCCGCCATTTACTCCGCACTCCGCGTGTCCTAGGAACAGGGCCTGTTAGGAAGGTGAGACCCTTCCTAACCCTAGCACGCCCCTTTTTAACCCTAGGATGCACGGAGCGCGTAGTAAATGGCGGTGTGTAATGCGCCTTTGTGAACTTTTGAAGGGCCAAATTAAGATATGTTGAGGCCCTTAAACTATGTGAAACTTAAGAGGCCTCATTGCATTGCCAGAAAAAAAATGACTTATGTAAAAGTTGATGTTTAGGATATGTTGTTTTGTATTTAGAGAACACATAGTCGGAGGCCCTAAACCTTGTTTACCTAGTTGTAAACAAATCTGGAATTGCACTTTCATTTCACTTGTGATTAACATATGACAAAAGACAACTGATTCTGAACAAGGCAATTATATTTTCCTATCATGACTATTAGTCATTGACAGACCATTTCCTCAGAAGGTGAACATCTAGTCCACTTTGGATGATATCACACAACTGAAATTGGAAGTATAATCCAGTGTCATCCTGAATGCAATCGTGCGTATTCATGTTACTGTGCGAAAGGTTACCACACGTGATTGCTGGCACTCCGAATGCACTCCGAACGCAATCAGGTGTCAATCCACAGTTAAGTAAATTCGGTGAACTAGCGAAGTTGCAAACCCTGTTCCTAGGCAACTTTGCACTCAGTGCGCTGTTGTTTGGTGTGATGTACATGTCTCCTTTGGTCCTAGTCCGGAAGGGGGGGTTTCCCATGAAGCCATGCTGCAATTCCGCTTCAGTTTTGATTCCGCTTGTCCTTCAGCATTGCTGAGGGGGGGGGGGGGGGGCTGCTTCCTGCTAATTAAGAGACATGGACTGGGAACTATTGGATAACCATTATATTCTTGTTTTAACGTGACAAGAGTGAATATATGTTCATTTTAATGTGAATAGAGCATGTTCTTTCAATCATTCTTCCCATCTCCCCCTACAACCTCTTTTGTAAATTGTGGGGTTCCTTGGTTCCTCTCTCTCCCTCGCCTAAATATGCTATGCTCCAGTCATCTGGAGTCTCACTGAGCATGCACAAAGGTGCTAATTCATAATTAAGAACCCACAGAATCTGGGTCGCGTTCAGGGAGGCCATTACAGTGAATTTAAGGTGTGAGAAGTAATCACGTAATTGTGTGAATTTTTGAATTGACCTCACTATCTTCTCTTTCGAAATTGAGAGCCTCCCGTCCCGTTTGATAAACTCCTTTATTTCCCAGTTTAAAACTGGAAGCAGATTGTTGTTTTTAGGAGATATGAAACACGATGGAGGGAAGATAGCTTCCCATGCTGTATAAAATACACACATCCTTTTCTCCATTGTCCTCATCCTGTAGTCAAATAAGTTTGGCAGATTCCTGAAATGAAACAAACCTCAACAAAACCTGCTGATTAGTGGTAAAATTACGACCAGGGCACACTAGGAGCTATGCCCCTTTCAACCCACAATCATGTCTCTGTGCCAGATTTCCCATGCCTCTTGCAAACTGCAATCATTGGCATCAGATAACAGTAAAAGAAAGGCAACTGGTAAAAATAAAAATGTTTCTTTGCTACTGGGTTCAAACATAGTATAGAATCAGTTCAGTTTAGATGCATATCTTTCTAGTTGAAGGCATGTAGATATTTGTTTAATGTCTTTCTTGATTATACTAGAAACAAGATATCCTGTCCTCTATCTCATACTGGTCATAAATCAAAGAGAATTTTTTACTTCAAAAAGTGGAAGTGTTAGAGTTTACATGGCAATTTCCTTTGTATAATCTCAACAAGATAATCAGAAATCTATTCTTACCATAGCACACAGATAAACCGGAGGGGGGGGATATAATTCATGTACCTGAAAAGGGGAGATTAATATGCACAGAGAAGGTAAACAGAATTCCTCTTTTAATGTCTTAAAATATATTTTTTCCATTCTACCATTGTAAGTCAGACATAGCCCATTTCCACTTTGTTTCTTGATTTACTGATGTATTTTATTTAATAATCTTATTTGGGATATGTTCTCAATGAAGGAGTCACTGAATACTGCAGAAAAAAATATTTGTGTATGATTGTGCTAAAATAAGATATGGTTCATTTCTACAAGAGTGCCAACAAAGAACATGAGCATCCTGTCCCCTTGGATAGGCGTCCTTGGTAGGAATCATTAAGGGTGTTAAAGAAGACGTTTTGTGTTCTATAGGCCTGATTCATTCACAGAATTCTATGGAAATTGTCACACGAGCCTTTAATTTCACTATTAAAGAATAGTGCTTTTTCACGGTCAAAGGGTTTTCAGAACAGGGCTTCATAGGTATAGTTTTGCATGGCATGGAAGCGTAACCATTTTTTTAAAGAAAGAAATATAAATGTTAACACTCAATTTATTTCTTAGAAAAAGTTCCCAAAACAATGCTGAAAGTGTGGTGGGGAAGTGTATCACTAATAATATTAAATGATGTCACAATTTCATGGCTTATTCCAATGTTACATGGATGTAGTGGCAGCTGGTGGCTTGGTTCTGAGTCCATGTTGGAAGTGAGGTTCAAGCTTGGCTGTTTTGTTTAAAGTTTACAGTAAATCCCGTAGAGGCAATATGGTGTAGTTGTTTGAGTGTTGGACTATGACTCTAGGAGACAACGGTTCGAAGTTCCACTAAACCATGGAAATCCAGTGGGTGACTTTGGGCAAATCATATTCTCTCAGCTGCAAGGAAAGTTTCCATTATTAACTCAGAACCACCTGAAGGCACACAACACCAACAGCAAACCCCTGGAGCAAATGCCCAACCAGCATGACAGTTATCTAGCTATCTGTCATTGCAGTAGTGGTTGCAACAGAATTTATCTGCCTCCCCTCAACAGTTTGAACACCACGAAACCAGTTCTGGAGGGTCTTCCAGCCTTTCAGGGTTAGTTATAGGGGTGCACAGGAAGTTGCAGTGTGAAGGAGAGATGAATTCCTTTCCACTTCTGTTGGATTTCACCCTTCCAGCAAGGGTCCCTGCCTCTATACTCCAATAGAGGAGATTATTGCACTACACTCTTAAAATGGGGCTAATCCACTTTTACTGCTCTGGCTGCCTCCTGTTGCATTCTGGAACTTGTAGTTTCGGAAGGGGCATTTAGAATATTCAGCCAGAGAGCTCTTAGGACTCACTGAACTACAAACCCCAAAATACAGCAGGAAACAGCCTGAGCAGTAAAAGTGGATTAGCTCCATTTTAAGAGTGTAGTGCAATAATCTACAGTATTGTCTGTGACTCATAGGCCACATTCCCACTATAATTTAAAGTGAATTGCTGATCAGGTTATGTGACCGTCATTCCCATTTGAAACCGGTTCTGATCCTACTGTGATCGGTTTCAATCATGATGAAGTGAAGCAAATGCAAAAAAAACCCATTCTTTCCTGACACTAGTTCTTTGTCGGTTATTTTTTTGGGGGGGGGGGGAATCAATTCCAAAGCATGTTCAACAAATGGGAACGATGGATCTGAATCACATCATTCTAGAGGGGAGGAACTAATGGCAGAGGAGTGTTTATCATCCCTCTTCAGTTTTTGGTAGAGCCACCCCCCTCCCCCGCTCAGCGCTGCTTTCGTGCTTGTGGTGTGACCTATGGGTACATGATTTTTAAAAAAAAATGATAGAAGATTTGATTCATTGATTTTGCAACTACTTGCAATTACTCAGGTGGCAAGTCGGGCAATCGGGCCAACGGCAGCTCGCTGAGGCAAGTAGTTGAAAAGACAATGAATTGAATCCTCTATCAATGTTATGTATATATATATATATATATATATATATATATATATGGCTGCCGAGCTTTACATCACCAATGATGTGTGCAGATGACTGACATGCATTTTAAGTGGCAACAAACTAGTGGAGAACAACAATAATGGCCAAAGAAGAAGCAATTACAAGGGGATAATGAAAAGATCCACTTTCATAGTGGGACTGACGGATCTTTTGGAATCAATTCACCAACACTGAGCAAAGGCGAATCGCAAACCGGTTTAAATGTAAGTAGGAATGGAGCCATATTCAGTTATATTCTGCATAGCAATCAGATTGGATATGTCAACAGGACAAAGTACTACCCATTTTCAGGTATGCTGAGGTTTGTATGTTGGGAAGCATGAAGTTCCCACAATGAAAATATAATCTTGAGTGAAAATGTGACAATATGTTTTCACCCAAAATCACTTTGCAAATATTTTTTTGCCCAAAATACTTTTTCATCCAAAAACAACTTTGCTTGGGAATCCTATATTGCTGAACTGAACATTACAAACATTCACCAATACCTCTCTAAAGAAATAGGTGTGGCAGGACATTGTGAAATAAATTAAACCAGAGCAAAAATGAGGAAGGAAGCAACATGTCAAATCATTTTATTTTCTAAGCTTATTATGTTCTGTGCAGATAGAAGCTTAGAATCTGAGCTGATTACAATGCGAGGATTTGATTAAATAAGACAGAAAGAAGAGTGGTCTGACATAAAGATATCTGTCCCTTTCAAAGAATACCATGCTATTGTAAGTATTTTCCCCTCCTAGAGGCTTCAATAATTCAGAGTGGAATTTATCTTTAAATCTTCTTGAGCCAAATTCTATTCTCAGCCACACTGCTGCAAAGCCAGGGTAAATTTATTTTCTTTATACATTCCTGCCTTTGGTGGAGCTTGCTTGATTGTGACAGAATTTGAGTCTAAATGTATTAATAACAGATGTTCTTTCTGAATATAGGTTGTTTAGGTTCCTAATTTTTTTATTAGTAGAGGTTAATCTAAGGTCAACTTTACACTCTGTCTCCTGCAGGTCGGCTGCATTTGCAAAACTGATCTGTCCAGCAAGATCTATATTACTCCAAGTTAGCCTTCAGCATATCACCTAAGATGTCTGTGCTATGAAACCAAACAGAAACTTCTGTCTTTCCTTGTCAAGAACCTGGTTGATTGGCAGGCACTCATATCAACCAGAAGCACAGCTGTAGACAGGAGGAGGAAAATTTATTGTTATTGTTACTGCTACAGATACTGCTGCTACACATTCATAGTTTACTCGTCACCCAGAAACATACGTTTGCACACATGGAATTATCCCACATATCCTTAAAACACACCTGCAGAGTTATCTGGCCAAAAATTATTGACCTGCTCTCCAAACTAAACCTGGCAAATGATGATTTGATCTTTCCTTTACTAAAGTTGCATCTACCCATTGCAATTGTGAGTCAAGTAGTTACTATAGTGGAAAAAAATAATTACCATCTGGGAAGGCCAAGGAAAGGCTGGGGGACTTAGGGTCAGGAAAATCAAAGCAGATAACTCTTGTGGCTAATCAATAAACAGGTCTAGAACTGAGACTAATCTGAGTAGGAAGGATTGATATTGTGTTTCTAAACTCAATGAGAATGGTGGATTTAAAAATCACTCCAGCCTTGAGTGATCTTGCAATAATAAGGAAAAATAAGAATGTGCACCCAGGCTGTGTGTCCACGCTGAACGACCTAACATAGTTAAGGTCCTCTGGGTGCTCCAAACCATACTGTTTTGAAGTAGTGGCTATGTTTTGCCCACTGCATAGACAGCCAGCCAGACATCCATCAAGGTATGGACCATAATTTACCACCTATATCTCTCCAGATCTCTGAATTTTGGGCTAGTTTTGAGTATGAAGACATTTGTCTTGCTTTGTGTGGATGGAAAATAGAAACAATCAGATTTCAAAATGGTCAGAGAACTGACATGGGTGACTTATTCAAACAGTGACAGCACAGTAAAGTACAACAGAAAATTATAGGAATATGCCTCCAGTTATGGACTTGTGCTTTCCTCCTCCATCAATTTCAGTACCAGCAATTCTGACCAATGGCAACTAGTGGCCTCCATGTAAGAAGAGTGATGAATCTATTCCAGGTTTTACTCCAAAGAGTAAAAGAGCTGTCTAAGGTGCTAATATTTTGGTGATAAGGTTTAGTAACTTTGGCTAAAGCGCCATGCTCAAACCGTGCTATGGTTACGGGACTGCGCGACAACCACACGGTCCCTAACCCTAGCACATCCTGACGGCACAATAATGGTGACGCCTCATGTACACGGGTGCTGCCATTATGACGTAAAGGACGCATAGCGCTATTGGTGCACTCGCAACGTAGCTGGCGTGTGGGGGGAAGAACCCACTTTTTGCGGGTTCTTTTTCCTGCACAGGGAAGCCACATGGTTTGGCAGCTGCGGCTTCCCTGCGGAGGAAAATCAGGCACCAGCAGACCGCCATTTTTCGGCGGTCTGTACTGCGCCTTGGATAGCTTGTTTGAAGTGTGGACTAAAAGCCAGAGAAAATTCACCACCTCACTGGGTTGAAAGTCACCAACCACCATTGGTGCTGACATTTCATCAACCTACAATGGGCCTGTAAATACTGAGACAAATAAAGCCAAACACAGCCCCTGAGCCCATTAGTGTGGCCATGTGTCCTTCTTTCTTTTCTTTTTTTGGCAGAGAACACTCCTCTGTCTGGAACTAAAGAAAATCTTTCCCAAGGAAGTGTGACTGGTGCCAGCACAGGAATTGTTTTGGCACCAGCTCAAAACCTTTTTGTTTGCCTGGGCGTTTTCATTTTAAGTGACATTAATTTTAAGTGATTCTGACCAATATGTCTGTTCTATTGTATTTGTTGTTGCCTTTACGTGGTTATGACTATGTTGGTTTAATTTTTTTTAAATTGTATTCTTTGTACACTTCCCTTGTGTCTGAAAGAATGAACGGAAGTTTAGAAAGGCTTTAATAAATACCTGTATATTGAAACATCCAGTCTCTGAAGGGTTGTTGGATGTTGACAGACTCCTCCAAAAGTCCAACCAGTCACTTGGTTACAGTGCTTCCCAGTAAATGAGGTTCATTTCTATTTAGATTATAGAGCAGGCAGGCCTTGATTCATGCCAGGGTTCTGTTCCTGCACTTGCAATGCAAATTGAGAGTGGCATAAATGAGACGGGTTGTTGGTTATTAGTTCTGTATGAAGACCAAACCACCAAGTATCCCTAGAGGCTAGAAATTAGCTGTTATAAATATATGTATCAACTCTAATCCCATGAATGCACAGAGGGTCTCCTTTACTCGCTGTGTCACCCTCAGACTTTATCTGAGCCACACTCCACTTTATGTGGAACCTTCAGCAGGACTGGTAAATATAACACCCTCTACAACCCTCAGCCTCTACTATTTTTCAATTAGCACTGTATGGTGTATCTGTTTATTTATTTATTTTATTATTGATTTATTTCTTTTGTATGTCACCTTTCTGCTGGAAAGGGACTCAAAGTGGCTCATAAATAAAACCATTTAAAATTTTTATAATAAATTCTTTAAAAACAATTAAGTCAACTACCTAAAAACATTATAAAATTACATAAACATAAAAAGTTAAAAACATAACCAAAACACATACCCTGTATAATAGCCTCCCAGACACAATTATATATTAAAACTCTGCTTAAATAAAAAAAAATCTTTGCCTGCCAACAAAAAGAAAGCAGGGTGGGAGCCAGTGTAGCCTCCTGTGAAAGGGCATTCCAGAGAGTGGAAGCAGCCACTGAGTAGGCTCTCTCACATGTCCTCACCAAGAGAGCCTGTGATGGTGGTTAGAACGAGAGAAAGCCTTCCCCCATAGATCTTAGGACCCTTGCAGGTTCATATAGGGAAATACAGTCTTTCAGATACTCTGGACCTAAGCAGTGCAGGGCTTGAATTTGTTTGATTTACTATCATGTGCGAGTGTTTGACTGTTTCAAAATAAAACCTTATTTATTTCATTAAATCTGGAGTTCTCTCCCACTAGTACAAGTATACATCAGTGAAAATGATCCTCAGGTTACTCAGCCTCTCAGACGTGTCCTTTGAGTTAAACCATTCCTCTAACATTTAAAAATGCTGACACAAGTCCCCTCACATTTTGGGTAACAATGCTGGCAATTCTAGCTGTGACTCTGCATCCTTAACCCTTTTGTGAGCTGTATTTGGCTTGGGCCTGTGTGATGTTTAAGTTTTCTAGCTTGTATTTCAGGCCTTACCATTTCACCCATTAGACTGCTGTAAATGCCGCCCAAATGGAGTTCCCCAAACATTCAATTGAATGGAGAGCTTCCAGGCAAATCATCATTCCTTCTGCCCACACCTGACAAAGTAGAATGCCTCTATTTTGCTGCAGGAGATTAAAGCTGCGTTTCGTTTTGCACTACCTGGCGATTTTTATGCTTTGTGATAAAGTTAACATACGGGGCTGTCATTTTAACTAGAATGCTCAGCCATTTATCTCCTACGGAAGCCTAACTTCTGATAATCTCATAATTAGCCTGGGCTACTCTTAGGTCTTTTGTCCTAAAGGCAGCAAGCCAAACCAAAGAGAATACATCTATTAAAAGGTTTTTTAGTTTTGAGATTGCAAAACCCCAAGAAAAATTCCTCCAATAAATATAATTATATAACTGGGATTGATATTTCTGTGGCATTTTGAAATAATTTATTTATTATTTATTTAATGTATTTTTATTAGCTGTTTATTTATAGTATTTATACCCTGTCCTTCACCCAAACGGACTCCCAGAGCAGCTGAAAAATTGTTAATTTCGTATTTTCCTGCGCTCCCATCTTTGTCCAAACATGGAACCTAAGGCAGTTTTAAACACAGTTAAGATATAACTGAAAAAAATCAGACATAATCATATTCATCTGTGCCATCTTGAAAAGATGTAAAAAAAAATCGTATAGCACATTTGAGACTAACAAAGAGAAGGACGTTTCTAGTATGAGCTTTTATGGACTCAGTCTCAAAGGTGCTAAAGGTTTCCTTAGTTCAGTGATTCCCAAAGTGGGCAATACCACCTCATGGGGGCAGTGGAAAGATTCAGTGGGGGGGGAGGGGGGGGGGGGGGGGGGGGGGGGGGGGGGCCTTCAGTAAAATATTGCTCCACAAGAAGGACAAGAGGAACCAGTGGTCTTTAGGACCATGGTGGGGGATGAGAAGTTAGAGCACATGGTAATGTGGGAGAAGCGGTGGCAAAAAGAAGCCTTCACATTTGGAACCCTGGTTAAGCTTTGTGAGCTTTATCAGACTTGATGCAGGTTGGAATTGTGCTGCTTTTCCTGCTTTCTTTCATCAGACAGGCCAAGAGAAGAGGTAGCAGGAAAAAAACAAGGGGAGATGGCTTGAAGCTGTGTGGAGAAGTCATGTCCCTGGGGAAGTAGGGGGAGGAGTATCCGGGATTGATTTTCAAAAGAGTACTTCATTTCTCTTTCCTCTCTCAGATTGAGAGTTCTTCCTAGGCAGGGAGAAAAATGGGAAGCTATGTGCACCTCTCTTTGCCCTGGTGAAGGATTGAGAACCTTCCTCACTGGAGAGAAGCTCCTCCCTTTGCACCCAGTCACCTTGGGAGCAGCAAGTGAGCAGCAGTGCCAGCATGAGAAAGACTTCTTCATTGTTGCTCAACCAGCTGCTTGGTTGCTGGTCCCATGGTGGCGGAGTGCAAATGGAGCAGCAACTGAGGACAAAGAGAACAGCAACCAAGCAATCTCTCACTGATACCAGCTTTTGCCTCAGTAACTGCTCAGTCACTGGTCAGTTACTGATCCCAAGGTAACCAGGTGCACAGAGAGCAGCAACTGAGCAGCTGGTCAAGCAGCGACCAAGAAGCCTCTCACTTGCACCAGCCTTTGTCACAAGGTCCTTGCTCGGCCAGCTGCTCAGTTGCTGCTCTCCTTGCACCCAGTCATCCTGGGAGCAGCTGGACAGCTAGACAACTGGACTTTTTTTGCTGTATGGCCTGCAGGTGCAAAAAGGAGGAGCAGGCTGACGTTGCTGTATTCATACATGAGACACTAAGGTGGAAGAGGAGGCAGTGGTGAGCTGGGCATGGCTGAGGTAGATGTTGCTGGCTGCTGGACAAACAATAGACCTAATATCAAGAAATAACCATGAGGGGTACTAGGGTTGTAGCTCAAGAGGAAATGGGGTGGTAGCCCAAAAATATTCGGGGGGCACTACTTTACATCATGTTCTGAAATTCTCTCTCTCTGAGGATATTCCCACTTGCCTATAAAGTGGATCATGAAGCGAATTAAGAGGTGTCGTTCCCACTGATGCCCGAATTAGTTCCTCAATGCCCCAGAATCGTTTCTACTGCGATTTGATTCAAAATTGAATTATATCGTATAATTTGAATTAGATGCCTATAAACGGGTTTAAAAAAATAGTAAGTTATAAATCGGGTTATTTTTGAAAGTGGGATACGATTCGCTGTATCCGAATGGGAATGACAAGGGTGTCTGATGCGGGAACCTGGAGATGGGAGGAGCAGCACTCAAGGGGCTGGCCTGGGGGTGTCACCCTCTTTGGTCTCTTTCTGCATCGCCAGCACCATTTTCTTCAATTCGCAAAGACTTTCCCCTGGTGGATTGCAACCTCCTCTTTACTCCTCATTCATAGACTGATGCGTGAGGAGAGCCATTGAACACTGTTTTAAACTATTCTTTTTTCTTTTTTCGCCTCTGCCTGAGCGCCTGAGCAGCATGGGCTTTGCAGTACATGCCTGCTTGATCAGCCCCCAGACAGCCCAGGGAGCAATGGGGGAGGCAAAGCGATTTTGGGGAAAGGAGGCTCCTTCCAGAGGAACTATGGGATGAGCTTTGCAGGACATCCCTGCTTGATCGCCCCCCCCAGACAGCCCAGGGAGCAATGGGGGAGGCAAAGCGATTTTGGAGAAAGGAGAGTCTGGACACCCAGGGATCTGAGGGGGGGATCGAGCCTTATCTTCTCTCTTCCCCAAAGATTCTCTCCCCAATAATGAAACCCGCTGCCTTCTCCTCCTTGATCCGATTTGCCAAGCCTCCTTCTAGTCTGGGGAGACACAACAGAAGAGCCTTGGATGCAGCCAATTTTCATTGGCTGCCCTAAAAATTAAAAAAAAACCCTAGACTTGTGACATCTGAAGCCTACGCGCTTGATTGACAGCTTGTGGACACAAATGGGAACGGGGAGCAAGTTAATCCGCTTTAAAATAAATGGGAACGAAAACAGGGTCTAAATGAATCGAGGTAATTTGCCCCTTTTGGTAATGGAAACAATGGGAAAAATTCGAATTATTCCCGGAACATAATCCGAATCAGAATCGCGCCAATATAATCCGTTTTATCTGCCAAGTGGGAACACACACACCCCTCTCTCTCTGTGTGTGTGTGTATGTGTGTGCGTGCATGTATGCCTTCAAGTTTTGAATTTATGATGACCACATGGATTTCACAGGATTTTTTTAGGCAAGGAATATAGCCTACAGTACCTGGAATTCATTGGTAGTCTCCCATCCAAGTATTAACCAGGACTGATGCTACTTCCTCAAATAGAATAAGGTG
This sequence comes from Sceloporus undulatus, assembly GCF_019175285.1. Classification (NCBI taxonomy): domain Eukaryota; kingdom Metazoa; phylum Chordata; class Lepidosauria; order Squamata; family Phrynosomatidae; genus Sceloporus; species Sceloporus undulatus. The sequence goes on along the minus strand of NC_056522.1, from coordinate 296,383,229 downwards.
CCTTTGGGGTGTTTTGGCCTTCTTCTATGCAACCATTAAAGGGGCAGGAGCTATGTCCCCTATTTCACTTGGTAACCCTATGATGCCCTGAAATTTTCCCCAAGCTTCTCAAGAGCTTCTGTATGACTGTTGGTCTATTTACTGAGTAGTGGTTTGCTGTTCTGTTTTGGGCAGGAAAGAGTAGAGAACAGCACTGAAACACATATTTGTGCTAGCAAATGCTGCCAAAATCAAGAAAGAGAATCCAACTCTGGAAGGCCCCTAGAACTCATTCCAAAAATTAAGTTCTAGTTTTATAAAATTTCCAGATGTTTAGGTCATAATACAGCCACAAAGCAGTGAAGTTTCACTGTTTAAGGGTATCAGATCTTCCCATAAAGTCACAATAAAAATGAAGCCTGTGCATACGCCTCGGTTGCTACTGTCACTGCCATTCAGAAAGTGATCAGGTGGTAGAGTCATCTATTGAATAGGTCACTGCATAACTGGAGAGCAAGAGAACTCCTATGCCATTTTGTGAACTTTCAACAAAATGTTAGAACTTTAAAAATATCTTCAGTTGCTGTAAAGTTACATATTGTGCCACTCAAGAGCACACTCTTGGTATTTTTATAAAATGGGAAGCAGTGCTTTTATAAAGACCTGCTCTTCAAAGGAGTAACAACCAGAGTTTAGAAAATTGCCTTTAAAAATATATTAGTTGTGGTTACCATTCCAAGGTTCATCAATAGTAATTCAGCAATATATTGATAGTTTTCAAATTAATTCTTTAGTTTTGCTTTTCTCAGAAGTAATTAAATGCCTTTTAAAAGTAACAAAATAACTTTAAACTACTTTTAAGAGTTATTTTGAAAATTCTGACTTCTATTAGCCACTGACATGGTACAAAATATATTATCTTCTTGTCCAGCTCACTGTTGCCTCAGCAGCACAAATGCATGAGACACAGCATGAGCTAACACTTGTACCTTGTGATATTCCTCCTCCACCATTTGATGAAAGTATGCAGGAATGAGCAAAGCTAGTTTGTCCAGAAGGGGGACTGTAGCTTTCATCAGTCAGTAGCAAGGAGCACTGGGACTTCAGTCCAATGAGAACTAAAAGTTACTGTGACACTGCAAGAGGTGTGAAGTTAATGCTGTGTTAAATCACAATTGTAATATAGTGTAAATATACTAAACACAAAAGTGACCAGGGCAATTAATTAATTGCAAATAACTAGTATTTGTAACTAGGTGCTTTTGGACTGATAACAATGCATTACATACAGGTGTGTGCAACTGACCTCTGATGAGAGATGCTGGGAAATTTCATTGATCTCTGATTTTGGAACATCACTCTCACTGATGCTATAGCCCAAATCCCATGATATAGTTCTTGGCTCACAAATTATATATGAAAATATGCATTAACAGAAAACTGCATACAAAAATGTGATTGTTAAAAAGATCCATACAGAACTTTGCAATATAGACACAGATGTGTTTTTAAGGTGTTAGTGAATGCTGACAAGAAAATAACTATACATTTTGAGGAATAATGTAGAAATTAGATGGAAAGGAGCCTTTGGAGAGTGACTGCTAATTAAAATAGATAGTATTGGAACAGAACCACTAATGGTCAGACTCGGTGCAAGTGAGTTTTATATGTAGTTAAGAATACAAGGACACAGATTGTTCAATTGATGTCAGACATCACTAAGCAAAAGGTTCAACTCACTCTAGAGTTGCTTCTCTTGTCAATATTTCAATTTGATAATAAATTTCTCCATCATAAAGAAAATATATCCTTTTCAGTTGCTATAGCTAGATTGATCATTGCCAGAAACTGGAAAACAGGTCATCTGTCCATGGATCAATGGTGGACGAAGTTCTGGGACGGATGGTTAATGGAGAAGCTTGCAGATGATGCCAGGAGAAATGAGGCAAGGAACTGCAACCAGTTCAAGGAAAAGTGGTCACCTCTTGTTGAATAGAGTTAAAGTTAAAATGACAGTTAAAGTGGTATAAAACCACTATAACTCTGTAGCACAGAAACACTCCACAGAGTAGCCAGCCAGATGTATGTGGGAAGCCCACAAGCAGGACAAAGGAGAAATGTCTGTGTCTGCTGGCTCTTCACAGAAGCAGGTACAGGTGTGTCTCAGTTTATATCAGGCTTGTGTTCCTGGATTTGCAATATAACTAGAAACTGATGTAAATAGGAGAGCCAGTTCCATAGAGAGTCGTCAGAGACCGGGGGGATGCATTCTGACAGTAGGGACAAAGTTAGTGACATTACTCAACATACCACTAATTTTAAAGAGAGCTAAAGCATAAAACATCAGAACTCACCATTTCCAAGCTGCAGAAATGTGCAAATGCTCTCCAAGAGGATAAAAAGTGCCAGACATGGGCGATTCTAAGGGTGATTCCAAGGGGGCTTGGCTGGGGTGAGCTGGCTTGCCATTATTTTCTCTTCAGAGCAGCACAGAGACAGAGAGCAACTGGTAAAAATTGTGTTCTTTTTCTGTGCCTTCTCCCACCAGTTTCCCAAATGTGGAAACCACATTAGAAAAAAGGGAGACAGCACATCTCCAGCTGTGTCTTCTGTAGCAGGTGTGGGAAACACAACAGATGAGCCTGCACATCTCCTGTACAGTAATAAGCTGCACTAAGAAAACATGCAACTGTCCCCACAAAACTTCCATTGATTTCCCTTTTCTTATGCAATCCTTGATGCTAAGCAGACTTTAAGATGCTGTAAGGTTATTCATCATTTTTTTCTGCAGTGTGCTTAGCAAAGTTACTCTTTTGACAGTGTTACCATTAGCCACTTGCTCTCTCCCCATCACAACAAAGCAAGCAAAAGAATGCCTTCCCTCCAGTCACACACAACCCTCCCCCCCCCAGATTCCAGTTTCTTCCTTACAGTTTCTTCCTTCTAGTAAAGAACCCCCTTTAAGGTCCAGCAATGACAAGAGTGCAGTTGCTTTCTCTCCTTCCCCACTCTTCCAGCCTAGGCAGAAACCCAGTCCAGTCAGCTTCTCTTATGCCAAATACTCAAACTTACCTAATCTTCCTCCCTCTCTTGCCTCCTCCACCTCACTCAACTACAGAAAAACACTAGGGGTTCATTCCCACTTACATGTAAACTGGTTTGTGAGTTGCCTTCACTCCATGTTGGTAAATCGATTCCAAAAGGTTTGGGCAGTCCGGCTTGGGATATATATATATATATTGATAGAAGATTTGATTCAGTGGTTTTGCAACTACTTGCCGCCCAGTTAATTGCAAGTAGTTGCAAAACCAATGAATCTAATATTCTACCATTTTTAAAAAAAAATTGATTTAAGAGTCAGTTCATTAGCTTTGCAACTACTTGCCTCACTGACTGCAAATGGGAACGATGGTCATATAACCCGATCAGCGATTCGCTTTAAATCATAGTGGGAACGTGCCCTGGGAGAGTTATGCATTGTGGGGTGATACTTGTATTTATCTATTTATTTCTTGATAAATTCTGTAAATTTGAAACGTTGTAGATGGAACACTGTAGATGGACCTAAAGTAAATTGAGACTTGCTGCCTCTGTTCCTGAGGACAAAAGGGAGTTGACATGACAATTAGCCAATTAGATCCAGAAGATTCTTTCCATAGATGGAAGGGCTCTTTTTATCTGCACAAGGCTTTTGATTCAGCAGGGCAGTACTGAATGGGAGAAGGGGCAACATTAATTGATTTTCCCTTTAGTTCCCTTGTTGTTAGCTGCCCTTGAGTTGACTTTGACTCATGGTAATCCTATATACATCTTCAACTACCCCATGCAGGCACACGGCGGTGGTCTATTTGATTGAGTCTAGGCATCTAGTATGCAGACTTCATCTCTTTGTAATGCCTTCTATCTTTCCTAGCATTATTGACTTTTCTAATGAGACATGCCTTCTCAATGATCTGGCCAAAGTACAACAGCATCAGTTTAGTCATCTTGGCTTCCAGGGAGAGTTCAGGCCTGATCTGTTCAAGGACCAGTTTGTTTGCCTTTTTGGCTGTCCACTGTATCCTTAGCAATCTCCTCTGGCACCACATCTCAGATGCGTTTATTTTCTTACTACTGCTTTCTTCACTCACAACCATACATGGCGATGGGGAATAAAATGGCTGGGATAATCCTGACCTTAGTGTTCAGTTTTATGTCTTTGCACTTTAGGATCTTGTCTTGTTCTTTCATAGTTGCCCTTCCCATTCCTAATTTTCTTCTGATTTCTTGACTGCAGTCTCCACTCTGATGTTTGACTGAAGGTATGGAAAATCTTTAACTATTTCAGTTTCCCTGTCAACTAGGGCCCTATTCACACATTGTTGTTTTTTAGGTGGTTATCTGAATAATCTCATTCCGGTTTTGTTGTTTAGACTATTTATTTATCATAACCATATATATGTGCATCTCTGTGAGTTCAGTTGCTCACATGTGTCAGCAGTGTGAATAAAGATGGAGTCAATGATGCAAATGTATTTGACACATGCAAGGTATACAGAGTTTTATCCCAGTTTATCACGGGTCTATTTGCATCAGTTATTCACACAGCTGATAATGGCGGGATACAGACCACCCAAAAAGGGCGGACTGCCACCGCCCTGGTTTGCTGCACGAGGGAGCCGCAGTGGACAAACCGTGCGGCTCCCTCATGCAGCAAAAAGAACCCGCAAAAAGCGGGTTCTTTCTGCAGCGCTGTTATGATGCTGCAAGGCGGCAATGGTGCACTTGCGACATCACAAAGGCACTGGGACATGCGGACGCTACGCGTCCATCACGTCAAAATGGCGGCGCCCGTATGTACAGGGCGCTGCCATTTTGACGCCTTCGTCACGTGCAAGGGGTGAATCGTGTTTGGAAGTGCCACCCCTCGCACGTCACGACGGCGCCAATGTGAACCTTTTAGGAAAACTTGGGGGAGGGGAGACCCAAATTTGATCATCCAGGAGTTAATTGGATTTTTGGCAGCCCTCCTCCAAACTTCATTTCCACTAGGTGGAATTTATGTAAATCTTCTATGGTTATTTTTTTGTTTTCTTAATGTTCAGCATTAAGCCTGACTTAGCACTTTCTTCTTTGACTTTCTTTAATAACTGTTCCAAGTCCCCTATATCACCAAAAAAATCTGCTCCAAAAGGTTGGAGGACCTTCTGGAACACTGGGAAATGTCGTACTGGAGACTGCAAAGAGCATGGGAACTTGACAAGATTGCTTCCTCCCTTTTTGCAAGCAAGAGTGTCCTAAATGTAACTCCATGCAGAGAGACACATGGATTCATGCCTATGCAATGCCCTTTTAAAGACATCTAGCTTGATGGACATCATTAGACATATATTCACCTGAGGGTCCATTTTCCATAAATACCCAAGAAAGTCAGTGGGGTGTTTGGGGGAAAGGACAACTCTGAGTGCTTGTTGGCATTCAAGCACTGTTAGGAAAGTACCAAATCCTCCCTCATTCAGAACTTATAGCCATCTTTGGTATGCGCACAGCATTCCTTTTTCTTTGCTGGCAGGGCAGAGTAGTGGCACTGACAACAGCTGGAGAGGGTCTCTTGAGATGAAACAGGTGTTGTGCGCCAGCAATTAGGAAGAAAGCAAGAAGGCAAAATAACAGGGAATTGCCAAGAGCTCAATTCTTCCCTCTGGGGCATCAGCACCTGACCCCAGTGTATGAAATATCCAACCGGACTGAAAGGAAACGCTAATCTCCATAATCATGCATGTTAACCATCCCAGTCACATCACATTTATATTCTGGGTGGTAGTGAAATCTCTGTCGAATGATGCACTAGATGTTGTTACCATTGTAAATAACAGCATGAGAGACAAAGATTGTACTACGGGCAGCTTTTCAGGTTGCTTAAATTGAAAGCCTGTCCATTTGAAAATTTGGCTGTCATTAAAAAGGAAGCCAGGCAATTTCATGCCACAGTAGTTAAAGGCAGCCAGTGTTCTGGTCACTGGTAAATACCACGTTGCTGCTAATGTCTCCAGTAACTGCTAATTTACTCTTCCATTTTGCTCCTCTACACCAGCCACAAAGGGAGCAGACTCCAATTATTTTTCAGACAGAACCCAGGCTGGTGTTTACCATTATCTCCCTGACAACCCCCTTCGTGTGACAACATTATGCAATGTAATTGCAAAGCTGCTTCATCTCACTGGGGTTGTTATTTTCAGTTATTTTTCCCAAGGTCAAGGATAATAATTAAGGGATTGGAATGCTTGCAACACAACCTTGTTATGTACAAAAAAATAACTCCAATAACGCATCCACTGTTCCCATGTGAGGAGATTTTTGTCCTGTTAAGAAGTGCTGAAAGATGATTTGAAGGGAGCTGGGGGAAGGGAACACTAGAGGATAATTTGTACAGATCAGCATCCGGAAGCCAACACCCATGCCAGGTGTTAAGTGCAGAAATAAAACTGCTGATTTGCATGCCAGTTTCTTGATTTTTTGTCTCTTTGTCACACTGTAGTGTGACCAAGTAAAGGAACCCAGGAAGGGGATTTTCAAGGGAAGAGATCAGACTATGCTGATAGATAGAGTCCCAATTCTAAACAATGTTAACTGGGTCCTGTGGAGCATGGATGTTCAAGGAATTTTATCTTTATGAATTCTGATGCAAACGGAACTTACATGTGCTGCCCTGCATCCAAACTAATGTAATTACTCTTCAGATTTCACATTTCTCAAGATTTTACACATCAAATGTACCAAAGTGCAATATCCAAATATTATAGGATAAAATAAATTTAGAAACGGCTAAGTTTAGATAATTACATTCATAAATTTGTATTGTGTGAGAAAATAAATTCAAAATGTTTGTTTCAACAAGCATATGTGAAGATTGTTAAGCTTCCTGTTAAATGTGGAAACAGGGCAGAATGCACATATTAATCAACACATGCAAAACTGGCATGGGTCAGAAATACAGTATTTTTTCCATTTCTTATATGGACAAAAGTAAACAGGTGGCAATCTAGGACAATTCACAGAGCAGAAAACTTTGTAGTTTAGATCTAAAAGCGTGTGTGTTTATGCTTCACAGGGTGGCACAAATAGTTTGATAACACTTAATGCATTGAAAACAGTAAATTTCAGAAAAGTAAATGTTATTAAACAGTTTATAGAATTAAAACCATTAACAATACATTAAAAACATAAGATAAAAATTGGCAAGGAAGCACATCATTAAAATGCCACAGCAGTCAGTGCCTAAAAGTCTCTCAGAATAGAAAAGTGTCCACTTGCCAGTGAAAGAACTTCAAAAAGCAAGCTATCCTAGCTTCTCTGAGGAGGGAATTCCAAAGTCTAGGAACAGCCACATGATTAAAACACATGAGTGAAAGAAAGAACAGCATGACACATTCATATTTTAATGCTTTTCCTGTTGTGCCTTTATGTCATTTCTGATCTCCAGAGCTATAAACTCAAAACACACTGCAGAAATAATCCAGTTTGAGACTGCTTTAACTGCCCTGCTGGCACGGTAGTTAAATGCCTGTACTGCAGCCACTCACTCACAACCCATAAGGTTGCGAGTTCAGTACCAGCAAAAAGGGCTCAAGCTCGACTCAGGCTTGCATCCTTCCGAGGTCACTAAAATGAGTACCCAGATTGTTGGGAGCAATTAGCTTACAATTTGTAAACTGATTAGAGAGTGCTTAGGTGCACTGATAAACTTGCTCTTGCTATTGCTATCACCCTGGCTCAGTACTAGGGAATCCTGGGAACTCATTCACACATTGTTGTTGTTTTTTACCAGAATGATGCAAATAACCTCACTCACACATTCCAGGTTTATTATTCACATTATGGAACCATATCTTTCCAGGAACCAAATCACTCCGCATCTCTGTGAGTGCGATTTTCACATGTGTGGGCATCCTTCTCTTGTCCCCACATCCACTGGAACCCCCCAGCCTGACCGGGGGGGGGGGTTTGCATCCCTTTTTCTCTCCCACCTTTTCTTTTCTCTCTCTTTCTTTTTCTTTCTTTTTTTCTTCCCAGTGGCAGGTGTTATGCTGGGAAAGGAGCAGCACTTTCTCAGCTGTGTGGGCTATTGAAGATGCAAATACATTCGAAACCCATTAAAGGCATGGAAAGCTTCATCCTGAGCCTATTCTCATTGTTGTTCACACATCCAACAATGTAAGTCTTTTGTAAACACTCTGGGAAAAGCCCAGTATCGATTATCCTGGGGTAAGTGGTGTTTTTGAAAGCCCACCCCCCAACTTAACTGACTGCATTTGGGATGCCTGTGGACAACAAAGATTCATCCCAAATTCATCCTGGATTATTTTCATTGTGTGGATAACTCCATAGTTTATTTTTGAACCAGAGCTGTCTGACAGAGAAGGATAAATGTCTCATAAAATTGCAGTTTTCGGAATTCCCTAGCACTGAGCCAGAGCAGTTAAAATGGTCTCAGACTGGATTATTTCCGCCGCGTGTTTTGGACCATAGTTACCCTCCCAGTTTCTGAGGCAGTATTCTTATGACTAAGGGGTTGTCTACATGATTAAAATACTCCTCATTCCAATCAGATAGAATGTCATCTGGCCACATGCAATTTACAGGAATTCAGAAAAACTCCTTAAATCCCACAGAAATGGGCATTATTGCATGTGCGCCCATCCATCTGCTTCAGATGGCTGAGCGTTTTCAGCAGAGGGAGAGTGAATATATGTGAATAGATGATTCTATTCTACACAAGAACTTTCCATTGACAGCTGGACTGCCCATGACATAGCTGAAGATAGAATGCTGAACTAGATGGATCTTAAGCCCCATAACAAGTGTATTTTGTGAACTGCAAAGCCTTTTATTGTGGAATTTAAGGAGCACCCCACCCCCCCCAAAGCTCAAACTCTTGGGGCTCACATGTGATGATACAGTTTGGATTACTGTAGTGTGCTCAGTGGTATGGAATTCTGGGAGCTGCATTTTTGTGAGATATTTAGCCTTCTCTGTCTGAGAGCTCTGCTGTCAACAACTACAAATCCCAAAATTTCATAATATGGATACCAAAATCTGTGGATGCTCAAGTCCCAAAAATATAGTAAAATGGTGTCTCTTATATAAAGTGGCAAAATCAAGCTTTGCTTGTTGGAATACATTATTTAAAAATATTTTCAAGCCATGGATGTTTGAATCTATGGATATACAATTAAAGCAGTGTCAAACTGCATTATTTCTGCAGTGCAGATTAGACTATGGTGGCCTTTTAATAGTGTGCTGCTTTATTGACTTTGATAATCTGTTTTTGATGGATATCTATGGTTTTAATTTTATAGGTTGTTTAACAACATTCAGTAAATTTAATGTGATTTTTAATGCTATAATTGTCTTCAAAATTCTCTCCCTCTGTCTGTCTTTCTATCTGATGTTTTATATTTTTTAACTTGACTGATTTTAATAATTTTCAAGTTGTCTTGAATATCATTATTAGGAAAAAGGTGGGCTATATACTAGGTGGTGGTAGTGGTGGTGGCAGTGATGGTGGCAGAAAATTCCCCCATGGACCAATTAAAAATGTTCTGCTGACTCTCAAATTGTCTGATAGTTCCTGTCTGTAGTTTCCAGTGTAAAGCCCACTGCCCATGTTTGCCTTGAGTGGCCCTCTTGAACCAGATGTTTCCTCCAGCTTTGACATCCCAGTTCCACCCCTTGGTAAGATAACTGCAACTAGCAGCCTGAGCCATACGCGCTGACAGAGATGGCAGTGGAAGGAGAGAGTAAACCTATCGGCAGAAAGAAAGTACAAATCACTTTAGAAGGGTGACACTGATGAGCAATAGCCTTCTGCAAGGAGGGAGTCTGTTGTAATTGGATCCCACTTGTGTGCAAGGCAGAAAGGTCTTGATGGGAGAGAGGGAAATCAATGGAACAAGATAAAGGCAGGATGAGGGCGGGAGCACCTTGTGCTTTTGGCACCAGTAAAGCATCTCTCCATTTTGTGAAATTTTATAGTTTACTTTTCATTCTCTTCAGTGTGGGCAGAAGTGGGTCTTATTCTGTGGTTGTAAAAGAAACAGTCTGGTTTCATCTCTGTGGGTTGTTAAAAAATATAAAACAAGCAAGACTCACTACACTAAGCACAAACGGAAAGTCCTCCAGATTTTCTCCTATATAATTCCCATTCTTTTCACTCAGCATCAGCTACAATGCATTTTGTGCATTCTGCTACTTTTCTGCAATTTGTGCATTCCACTCATCATTTCAATACATTTCCAATCATTTTAGGATTCTTGGCCCCAGACAAGAACATAGTGCTGTAACTTAAAATGACAAAACCCAACAAGTTGCTTACAGATATTAGATCTAGATTACAGTTTTAATCTGTCTGTCTGTCTGTCTGTCTGTCTGTCTATCTATCTATCTACTCTCTCTCTCTCTCTCTCTATCTATCTGAACACAGATTTGGGATATGGGTTATAAGATCCATTTTGGAATGTCTTAGGCACTGCTGATTTGCCTTACATCATAATATGTTAATCTTCTTACATGAAAAGCTATGCCCTATAATACTACTGAGGGGGAACAAAGGCTGCGTTCCCACTATGATTTAAAGCGGATTGCTGATCGGATTATATGACTGTCGTTCCCATTTGAAACCAGTTCTGATCCAACAGTGATCAGTTTCAATCACGATAAAGTGAGGCAAATGCAAAAAAGACACTTTTTCCTGACACTAGTTCTTTGGCGGTTCTTTTGAAAAGAATAGATTCTGACGTGTGTTCAACGAGTGGAACGATGGATCTGAATCACATCATTCTGGAGGAGAGGCACTAATGGCAGAGGGGTGTTAACCATCCCTCCTCAGTTTTTTGTAGATCCACCATTTCCATCCCCTCTCAACACTGCCTTTGTGCTTGTGGTGTGACCTATGGGTGCATGATTTTTTAAAAATTTGATTCATTGATTTTGCAACTACTTGCAATCAGTGAGGCAAGTAGTTTCAAAACCATGAATCAAACCTTCTATCAGTTTTTTAAAAATGATTGAAGATTCGATTCATTGGTTTTGCAACTACCACATCTCAGTCACCACTGACCATACATGACTTCATGATCATCACTCCCCAAAATTGTTTTTAAACTTGTATACTGGGAGGCTGCCTGTGCCTTTTTCCATCAAGGCAACAGCTGAGGCTGTTTAATATTGTTTTTCAGGACTGGGGAGGGGGGGTTGAGAATGGGGATTAATTTCCTATTGTATTTGTTTTGCCATGTTAATTGCTATGTATTTTTATTCTTATTTTTATTGTTGTGAGCTGCTATGTATTTTTTGCTATTTATTGCTAGTGTGATTTGCTATGTTATTTTATTGTTATTATTATTTTATACTGTTGTAATCCGCCCTGATTCCTTGTGATTGGGTGAGATATAAATAAATTGTTGTTGTTGTTATTATTATTATTTTAATAAATATAATATCAATTACCTTATTCCCCTCCCTCAAGCAGTAACATCATTATCTCATTATAGCCTGTCAGCAATATTTAGAACTTGTTACAAAAAGCACTACCATGTAGAAAAGGGTGTGTAATCTCTGTATAGAATTTACATGGAGATTTTTCTCTCTTTCTGAGACACCCACACACAAGATGATGATACAATTCAGACTGGCACATTCACTATATTTACATGGTGGTGTCCTCCCTGAACTCACAGTTGAGACTCAGTGTAGAGGACTGCAACCTTGAATGTTCTCTAGTGTACAAAGGACCTGCACCAGTAGTCTGTGTGAATTATGTTTGTTTTAATGGAGGAGCATACACCTGTCTTGAGTCTGGTGCACTCCAGTACAGTATGAAACCTTCAAAATTAGTCCTTACTTAAGGCCAGCCCATATTCACTAGTATAGTAGCAGGGATTCATTCTGAAAACAACCCTCCCTCAACTTAAAACAATATGGAAAAGGTGCCAATGGTTCTGAATTGGATATAGATCCAAATAACACGTTTCAAAATTTTCTATATCAGGATTCATTTTTTAAAGTCTCTAAGCAATAACAGTTACTTCCTGGTTGCTTTACTCTGACAAAATTCCATTACAGGTTGTCCTTTTCTACTAAACTTATAAAGGATGATGCATAGCAGCTATTTGCTTGTAAAGCTGCAGGCACCAACAGATAGCTTCCCACAGTTGAAAGAAAGAGCACTTGGAATGATGTAGTGCAGCAAGTTACCAGATAAAAGAGGTTTGAGGAGCCTTGAAAAGAAAGCAGATTTAAAAGAAGGAATTGTTTTTATATGTTGCCTTTCACACGCCAGAGACCCCGAAGCAGCATTGTTCAGAGTCATGTAATAGATATTGGTGAAGTAATAGACATTGGTGGGATAATAGCTTGCCACAGCCACTATATGGCCAACAATAGAATTATGGTGTTTGAAGGGGCTTAAAGTGTCATCAGGCCTTCTTCTCTGTACTGGTGTAGGATTAATGGCTAAGACTGCAAGTCTCTGCAGACTTACCTGGGAAAAAGTTCTATTAAGTCGGATGAAGGGAAGGGTGCTTGTTTCCTGTTAAGATATTTTTCTATGCATTTCCTGTTGGAATCAAGAGAATCTTGCCTTCTAATCCTTTTCTCTAACAACTATAACTTTCAGCATGCAAGTTTAACCCTAGAATTCCCCTCCCTAAGAATGCAATAAACCAAAATGCAAAGGTCTCAAAAGTAAAATTTGCCGTAGTAAGGAAATGGTTTGAAGGAGGATCAGGAAGAGTGGAGGAGGTGATATTCTGGGAGTGGATGGCAAAGAGAGGATGGGAGCCCCAATATCTGCTCTGTAAAACTTATATTTAATTAATTACACTGTTTATAGTAAGGTGAGAGTAGTTCCTTGATTAGGCAAATAGTGTAACATGACACTGTCAATGAAATAGAAGGTGGATATTCTGCGTCGGGGAAATGGATCCGTCTCTACAATTGTCATCTCAAGTAGATGCGATAGGAGCGCTTGGTACCAACTCCAGCTGATACGCCAACTGCGTCCCTACCTGGACTGGAAGGACCTTGAAACAGAGGTACATGCTCTGGTAATCTCTCATCTTGATTTCTGTAATGCGCTCAACAAGAGGCTACCCTTGTACCAAGTTCGGAAGCTTCAATTAGTTCAAAATATGACAGCCAGACTGGTCACCAGTGCATCAAGGTTTGACCAGATAACACCAATTCTAAAAGATCTTCACTGGCTGCCGATTAGCTTCCAGGTGCAATACAAGGTGTTGGTTATTACCTTTAAAGCCCTACATGGCTTGGGCCCAAGTTAGTTGCGGGAATGCCTCTCCCTACATAATCCGCCCCACACTCTCAGAACATCAGGGAAGAATTTACTGGAATTACATACATCCAGACTAACCTCTACTTCCCAGAAAGCTTTTACCGTAGCTGCTCCAAAACTATGGAACAGTCTCCCAGAGGAGATCTGTCTTACTACATCCCTGGAGACCTTCAGGAAGGCAGTTAAGACAGATCTCTTCCGGCGAGCTTATCTACCTGATCTCCTATAAGAAATACTGTTCCACCTCTTTGACCTAGATTGAAAGATCTTCTCCACCTCATTTCTGATAGTATTGGTCGAATCGTTAATTATTTTGTATTTTATTGTATTTTATTATTGTATTTTGTTGTGATTAGTGCTTGTATATTGACTATTGAAACTGGGTTGCAATCCCACCTCGATCCACTTGGGAGAGGCAGGAAAATATAAATAAACGTCTTATGTATTTATTTTATTTAAACGTACCTATGAAGACATTGCTATGAGCCTTATCACACTGCAGAAAATAAGATGAGAGGCAGCTAGAGAGAAGAAGCTTATGCTTACCTCCCCGCATCATGTTGTAGTACTTCCATTCCCACTCCAGAGGGAGACGGTTGTAAAGCCATGGCTTTTGCCAAACAGATTTTTTTCAGCAGGACAAAAGGGCATGCTTTTATTATTGTCTCCCTGAGGAATTGAATGGAAGTGCTTCAAGGGCACATGGAGAAGTAAACAGAAAGCTGCTTCTCTCTCGCTGCCTCTCATCTTTCTTTTGCAATGAGATAAGACTCTATGGTCCAAAACACACTGCAGAAATAATCCAGTTTGAGAACACTTTATCTGCCCTGGCTCAATGTAGGGAATCCTAGGAACTGTTATTTATTTTGGCACCAGAGCTCTCTCACAGAGAAGGCTAGTGTCTTACAAAATCACAGTTCCCAGAACTTACTACCAGCCTCCACCATAGTATTTTTAGGATAAAACCTATGACAGCACATCCTCGTTATCATTATTATTATTGAAGGATTTGGTATAATGTTTGGTGGCAGTATTTCAAACAACCACAACGTGCTGTACAATTATTACTCCTATTATAGCCAATTCCATAAACATGCTGAGGTTACACCGTTTTAATACTAGAGCTAGTTCACTGATAAGGGCGTAGGACGTGAACTTGCTATTGTTATAGGTACATGTGTCCAGTTTCTCTTGATAGACGGCAGCCCAGTGCAGGTGTCCATGTCCTAACTGCAAAAAAGGACAACACATGTTTTGATAAACGCCATTTAAAGTGTAGGATATCAAGACAATAGGACATATCAAAAGAGGACAAGGCATGACAAAATGTCTGACATTCAAGAAAAATGTAGGACATGTCCAAATAAAAAGCTAGAAACACTCATGAATAATGTAGATTCGTGCTTCTTAGCTATGCTCAAAACAGAGAATATTTGGGAATTCTCTCCGATGGAAAGTTGAAATATAGAATATGTCCTGGAAAAGGAGGACATAAGGAACATCCTGTTCTTACATTAGCCTCGATACACGCTGCAGTGTATTTGCAGTTTGACACCTCTTCAACGCACAGGGCTCCTCCACCAAGAATCCGTGATTTGTACTTTTCTGAGGCCACCCCACGCACTCTTTGACAGAGGCTGAAAAACCTTGTAAAAATACAAATCCAGGATTCCATAGGCTAGCTCCAGCACGAAAAGAGAGCCGAATGCATTATTCTACAGTGCAGAGGTGCTCAGTGGTGAACATTTCTGCGTAAATATAGGACTTGTAGTGTTGGACTATGACTCTGGAGACCAGGGTTTGAATCTCTGCTCAGCCATAAGCCAAATCCAGACGATATTCAGGAAAAGGAGTGTCTTCCTTTTCCCGAACACACCTCCATTCCCCCCCCCCTCTCCAGGAGGAATTCCAAACGCCTCCATTTTAAGCATAACTAAGAATGCCCTCCATTTTGCAGTACCCTCCTTTGCAGTTAGGACTCTGGGTAAGTCCACACTCTCAGCCTCAGAGGAAGGACACTGCAAAACCCCTGTGGAGAAATCTGGCCATGAAAACCCCACGATAGGGTCGCCATAAGTCCGACAACCACTCAATGGTACACAACAACGGACATACTAACAAATGACAAGGTTGCCCATAGGAAACCATACTTGCCCCACATGGAATCATTGAATACGTGCCATAGGGAAACATAGGGCAAGTATTCAGTGTTTTCCCTATGCAAGTATGGTTCTCTGTCAGCAAATTGGTTTCCCTATGGGCAAGTATTGTCATTGTGCTTTAGTATATTAGGCCTTCCATTTAATCCTTGCCCTATGTTTCCCTATGGGCAAGCATTTGCCAATGATGTCTGTGGGCAAGTATTCTCCAATGATTCCCTAGGTGCAAGTATGGGCTTCCCATGGGAAAGACTGTCATTTGTTTTAGTACATTAGGCCCTCCATGGAATTCGCCCTATTTTTTCCCTATGAGCAGTATTGATGTTTCCCTATGGACAAGTATTCCTGTAGGTTTCCCATTATATTATTATTTTATATTATTATTATGATTATTATCTTTATTTTTAAAGCGCTGTAATTTACACAGCACTGTAAAAACAATCTTTTTATTTCCTTATTTCCCCTATGTTCTCTATGGGCAAATAGTGTTCCCAAAGATCTCATGGGCAAGTATGGTTTCCCTATGGGCAAGTACTGTCATTGTTTTAGACCCCCTCCATTAAAATACTTGCCCTGTCTCCTCATGGGCAAATAGTATCCCCAATGATTCCCTATGGGCAGTATGATCCCTATGGGCAAGTACTGTCATTTGTTTTAGTTATATCCTCACAACAACAACAACAACAGGGCCTCAGCATTGTAAGACTTTTAGGGGACCGAGAGGCCCAAAACTCACTGCAGAAACAATCCATTTTGAGTGGCCCCTTTGGTGCTTTTCAGTGCTGCTGGGGAATCCTGGGAAGTGTAGTTGTGTAGCGTTGAGCCTTCTCTGTCAGAGAGAGCTTTGGTGCCACAATTAAAACTACAGTTCCCAGATTCCCCAGCACTGAGCCGGTGGATCCACACTGGAGAAATAACCTGGTTTGGCACGCTTTTAATTTTTGTCTGGCTCTTTGCATGGAATTCGGGAGTTGGAGTTTGTTGTGGGGTGCTCCGCCCGCGCTGGGCCCCACAACAACTCCAACTCCCAGAATTCCATAGCAAAGTGCCAAAAAGAGTTAAAGCAGTACCAACAGGGTTATTTCTCCATGTGATGCAGCCTGGGTTATTTTGGGGCAGAGCGAGTTTGGCCGCCTCAGAGCTGAAGGGAAAGCGGGCAGAGGCCCAATGAGGCCCAGGGCTCCTCCTCTTCCTGTTGAGAAAGGCCTGCTCTTCGTAGCCTGGTGCCTATCCTCCCCTGCAGTCAGGAGTCCCTCATGTCCATCCCGAGGAGGCCGGAGGGGCGTTTGGTGCACGTGGGAACCGGAACCCGGCAGACACGTGTCTGGGATCCAGGAGAGGAGGAGACGGGAGGGGACGGCTCAGGACTGGGGAAGGTATGGAGGGAGGCCGCTTTGAAACCGCTTTAATTGCCGCTGCTCATTGCTATGGCGATCCTGGGAATGGTAGGTCCGAAACTCAACCGCAGAAACATACCTAAAACCGCTTTAACTGCCCTGGCTCTATGCTAAGGATCCTGGGAACTGTCAGTTTTGGGAGACCTTCAGCCTTCCCCTGTCGGAGAGAGCTCTGCTGGCAGTCCCAGGAGTCCCTAGCACCGAGCCAAGGACAGTCGAGGCGTCTCACACTGGGTTTTTCTGCAGTGCGTTCCGGAGTTTAGTTTTGGGAGACCCGCCGTGGAAAAGCAGGCCACCAGGTGACCGGGAGCCAGCAGGGTCATGGCGGCAGCTCCACAAAGGCCAAGGCTATCTAGGCTGCATCAATAGAAGCATAGTGTCCAGATCAAGGAAGCATTATAGTGCCATTCGTGTCTGCTTTTAAAACGGTGAGGGTCTGGAAACCGTGCCTTAGGACAGTGGTCCCCAGACTGTGCTCTTTAAGAAGAGTTTTTGGGCTTCTGCTCCCAGAATGTAGGGCATGTCCGGAAAGGAGGACCTCGGTACCCTGTCCCCAGACTCCAGTTCACCAAGAAGAGTGTTGAACATAGGCAATGGCTTCCTGGCACCATACACATATATCAACACTCTAACCAACCCGCATCCTCATGAGGGTGCCCTTGACCATCACATCTCATCTCTGGTTCCCACATTACATCCCAGTACTCAGATAAGTTATCTGCTTTCCTAGGAGACCAGAATGGTGTAACACTGGCTTGAGTGTTGGACTGTGACTCTGGACGCCAAGGTTCAAATCGTCAGCTCGCCATGGAAAGCCACTGGGTGACTGAGCAAGTCACACTCTCTCAGCCTCAGAGGAGGCAGTGGCAAGCCCCCTGAAGACATTACCAAGAGCCCCATGATGGTTCGCCTTAGTGTCCCCATAATCAAAACACTAAGGCCCAAAACACACTGCAGAAATAATTCGTTTGAGGACCGCTTTAATTCCCTGGCTCAGTGCAGGGAATCCTGGAACTGTAGTTATTTTTGTGGCCCAGAGCTCTCTGATAGAGGAGGCTAATGTCTGACAGAACTAACAGTTCCCAGAGTTTCCTCGCATGATCCAGGGGCAGTTAAGTGGTCTCAAACTGAATTATTTCTGCAGTTTGTTTTGCCTAAGTTAACGCAACGCTTCCTCGTTGCTTTAGGTGACATCCTTCCCTCCTGCCTTTGTCTCCAGAGCCTTAGTAAAACTGAACTTGTCGCCTCATCTCCATACCCACAGGTTTTGACTTTCATTGACATCTCAACACAACAGATTATATAGGTCTGTCCTTGGACTCTCCACTCATCCATACATACATCTGAGGAAGGAGGCTCAAGTTTACCACTTCCTTCTTTCATTTCACTCAGAAGCCTACAAGATCCTCTGTGTATGAGCTTGCTTGGAAATAAGTACATCAGCCAGCCATAGTCAGTGGTTGGGTGCTGGATTACAACTCTGCAGGACACCAAAGACTGCATCTGCACTGCAGAAATTAATCTCGATAATGAGCTTTAACTGCCATGGCTCATGCTATGGAATTCTGGGAACTGTAGTTTTGTGAGACATTTAGCTGCTATGTCAGTGAATTCTGGTGCATGCAGTTAAACGTGGGGTCAAACTGCATTGTTTCTGCAGTGCAGATGCCAAGCCCAAGATTCAAACACAATAATCCCCCACTGGATAGCCTTGGTCAAATCAACAACTTTTGTGTTCTCTCGTATGGTGAAGGGACAGCATTTAAAGGTCAACAACCATTGGAAACCATGAAATGCAATTTGGAGATTCTTGCATGGAATGTTTAGAATGGGTTAAATTCTGGAGTTGAACAGTACATAATTCATGCAATTAATTTTTGATCTTTAGGAATAAAATGTTGAGGGTAATTTTGATTGCTGTATTGCTTCCCAGAGGGTGAAGTATTTGCCATTTGACCACTAACATGTTAAACCATCTTACTGAAGTAATACTTGAGATGAATTGCCTGTAACTCTACGGAACCTCCAGTGAAATGCAGCGCAAGAAAGTGGATAATCGTATTCGGATACTGATTGAGAATGGAGGGCTGACGGAGAGGACACTCTTCGTTGTAGTAGGGGACCATGGGAAAGATCAGGTGAGGTGTAGTAGCCACTGACTGTGTGAACATGATAGAAAAACTGAGCCATCCGGTAGACAATTCTAGTAGTTCTAAGTCCGATGTATGGCTTTTGGGAGGGCAGCTTTCGTTAACCAAGAAGCAGTAGAGAGGAATTAATGGGATCAATAATTAAACCTTTCCTGGTAGAATTCAAAAAACATAGCCATGTTAGTTCTGGATCAGTAAACAAAGATTTATACCAACTTTGAGACTAAGACAAAGAAGTTGGTAACATGCTCGGGGGTCACATAACTTCCTGGTGATTTAATGCCTTTATCAGCAGAATTGGTGAGGGGTCCATGCTTTCCCCCTCTACATTCTCTCATGTGCCTTTCAAAATCTGAATTCTAGTGCTCCTTATTAGGCGAGGTAGCCTTCTGGTGTGGTTATCCTCTTTTATTCCAGCAGGAGTTTGTGAACTGTTTTTTTTAAAAGGAGCACACCATGACCTTGCCTATGTGCTGGACTTTATTTTTATTTTTCTTGTTTGTGTTTTTTTAACTGCTTTTATGCTATTCTTGGTTTTTATTGCTTTATTATTCTTGAGTCCCAAACTGTGGGGAAATGCAGGAGGAAGAGCGAATAGCCATGGTGATTGATGGTGGTTGTGTGATGATGATGCTGCTGATATAATTTGTGGATTCCCTCCCTCAGCGGGTTTATTTTGTTTGCCCCCTTTCTGGTCTCTTTTCGCTGGCAGCACAGCCCTTTTCCTTTTAGTCGGCCTTTGGCTCTAACTGCAGGTTGCAGACGGGCTTTTCCTCTTTTTTATAGTTTTTTTTTTTCCTCTGTCTTTTTTTTTTTTTTCTTTTTTTTTATTTTTACCTTTCTCCGTTTTTATCTTACTTCTTTGTTTTACCTATACTATTTTTTTTCTTTTTACATAGTTCTTCTCATCACTTGCTTCTCTGTTTTCGCCTCATTGTTTCGTTTCTAACCTTTATACTCACGGTTTTTCCATCTGTCTTACTTTTACATTATTTGAACCTGGGTCCTTGTGTGAGCGACGAGTCGGCGATCGTCACTTAAAAATAGTTATAATACCTTATCGGGGGGGGGGGGGGGGGGGGGGGGGGGGGGGGGGTGTGTGGGGGGGGGGGGGGGAGGGGGGGGAAGTAAGAGGAGAGGGGGGGGGGGGGATCCTCCATCATATGTTGTCTAAAGCAGCAGTGAAGGCTAGTCCTCGTTTATGGTTTACACGAAAGAAACTGGGCTTCAGCAGGTCCAAAAACCTATGGTTCTCCTCCCCCTCTCCCTTTTTTTCACAATTAGGTGTCCATGTCCTAAGGTACCGGTTTTGAAGGTCTGTTGGTGTTGGTTTATTTCTTCTCTGCTTAATCTCTTTGGTAGCAATCCTGCCATCTTTTTTTCTTGTAGAAAACATGTCGTTACTTTGTCAGTTACCTGTTTCCCTCTTACATTGCTTCTAAATTCTTGATGATTTTCCCGGCTATTTTGTTTCCTATTACCGTCCGCCCTTGCTCTATTCGGCGAATCCCTTCTCGGACCCCTGCCGCATAAGGCAACTTCCGCCTATGCTCGGCCCCTTGGACCAATGGGGCGTTGTGGCGTGGCGTCACGCGGGGCAGCCTGGGTTGTGCGGCGCCCCTCTCGTTGTGACTGGCCGCCCGGCCCCTGCGTCCCCCGTTGCAGCCCTCCACGCTTGCGTGCTACGTTCTCGCCCCGTAAGTGCGCCCCTCTACCATGGGCACACTGTATTAATCTTATGCTCCCCGTAAATATTCTGCTCCTTGCCGCTTCTTGTGTTTTTCCCCAGACACTGTCCAGTCCTGCTTCCCGACTTTCAAATCTCTTCTCACACACATTCTTTCCATTACTCAGGAATGGTTTTTTCCTGATCCTCGTGGGGTTGGATCCCTCCTCCCATCCTCCCACATGTGGAACCTTGTTTTTGGCTGTAACTCAGTGCATCCATCTCCTCCTTTCCTTCTTTTCCATCGCAAACCCCATTGGACAGTTGTTGTCTTTCTGTATAGGGATCATTGCTCCCTTTTCATCCTCTCCATCCCCACCCAGTAGATAGAGCAACACTCAAAGGAAGGAACCTTCCGGTCTACAGTCTGTGCTTATAGGACTACCACTGGGCCTTGGCTTACGTCTCTGGTTTTAGAGGATTCCCCTTCTGCTGCATTTCTGCTGCTTTCTTGGGGGTCTTCCTTGCCTCAGAAGTAGTCCTTCTGCACCTCATGTTCAGACATTTTCAAGCTAGGCTTTGTCCTTTAACCACAGTTGTGGAATTTTATTTTTGCGTAAAAACATGCACGATTCCCCTTGAACCCTGTTACTTTCCCACAAGACAATCTGATTTTCATTCTCGTTTCTGCCCCACCGCCCCGTAAAAAAGGATATGACAGTTGGCAGAAGTAAAATCTAAACTGGGAATGTTCGCTTTGCAGCAAGATGACCCCTTTGAGTTTTGTCTTGCAGCTTACCAATACTTCGATACTGTTTCCTTCAATGAGACCACAAACTCCTTGGGAATTACAGTTGTGCATGGTGTGTACTCCAGGTAGAAGCTGTTCTGAATATGAGATTCTCTTTATATAAGTCATACAGAGCAGTCTTCCTTGACCGACTTGAGGGAGCTGCTCTCTCGTATGGATTCTTCTTCCTACAGTCTATCACCGCGCTTCATTTGAGTTTGACTGCAGTGTTTCTGCAGCAGGAACTACGCTGCATAAACATTTCTGTTAAATTTTTGACAGACTGAAGTTTTCCTGTGCTATTCCTCTCTCTTTCCCCTCAACACCCTTTAAAAGTCATTTTGAACTTACTAAAAACTTGGTTGTCTCTGGACAATCGTATTGTGACTTGCAATTGTCTTGTGTTTATCGCGTGAGGAAATTTTTTTGGTTTGCAGTTTCGGCAACAAAAGATGTTGTTTAGAACTCGCTATCTACATTTTATCTGGGTGTGCCACAGGAAGGGTTCGTGAAGCGCGGGGTTCATGTGTTGCCAGAGCGTTTTGCATTAATTTTTAGATTATTAAGCAAAGACTACGTCATCTGAACCGGAAGATTGTTGCTGCTATGAAGTCAGGTTTCTACTGACCAATTTTCTCGTACAAGATTAGTGAAAGTGCTTACTCGTCCGCTAACAAGAGCCTTCAAAAACTTACATTTTTACTTCAGTCTCTCAGAATCCCTAGCCAGAATGCTCTTCAGTTTGGCCGAGCCTGTTGTTCAGGAGTTGTAGTCTAAAATAGTGTTTTGGGTCTCGCACTCTTATCAGATCAACAGTCTTGGTAACATTTCCCTTCAGCTAGATTAACCTAAGGGATCTTGTGCTGTGTGTTATCTTAAAACCTGTTTGTCTCCCTCACTCTTCTAAAAGAGCAAATAAATGTTTGGACAGAGTTAGTCCCAATGTAGGACAGGGCTTCATTTCTTTCAATATTGATAATTACTATTCGTTATATTCATATAATTATATCATATCCAAGACTCCAGGGTGGTGTACAGTACAGATTAGATTTTTACCAGCACTAACACAATTTAAACTCGTGGATAATTAATATTTTAAACATTTACATTTTAAAACACTGTTTTAAACTCACTTTTAAACCTCGCCACAATTTACTAACTGTTGCACTTGTTCCATATTTTGCTTAACCAACTGCCCGTCGACGGCTCTAGCAAAGTCCTCGTAGTCAAATTTTTATTCGGTCTTGACCAGTACCAAAATTTATAAAATCAATATCTTGCCAGTACAGTTAGTAGTATTGTGTTACCCACATTTCCATTACCATTTCAGATCCGCTATAGTATTTCAGTTTTCCAGTCAACCGTTGGGCCATAATTTTGCATTACAATATATCCTGTCACCAGAATGACATTGCTTTTGTTTGCCAATTTAGGACTCTTCTTATGTGAGGGTTATTTCTCCTTCCTGCCCACAGCAGACAAGGTCTCTTTTAGCTCACTAGGAAATGAGCCGGACGCCCCTACTTTTCCGGGTTCACCTTAGGA
Organism: Sceloporus undulatus; assembly: GCF_019175285.1. Lineage (NCBI taxonomy): Eukaryota > Metazoa > Chordata > Lepidosauria > Squamata > Phrynosomatidae > Sceloporus > Sceloporus undulatus. Next base: position 296,360,213 of record NC_056522.1, on the reverse strand, counting down.
TTTCTCCTAGTCGGAAATGACTTGACGGCACACAGTAGCAACTGCAAAGGCAAAGGGACGCATGCACGCCTATGCAAACTGAGTTAAAAATTGTCTGGGTTCCATATCGAACGTTCTCTTTCTTGATTTTCATATTGCTTGCGAGCCAAGGTGATTGATGCGAGGGGTTGGCAGAAATTTTGATACTGTTTGCATGTGTTGTTTTGCTTATACGTGCTGGTTTACATTAAATGTGTGGCTATACCTGGAAATTCTTTTTAGCTTTTTCTTTTCTGCATACTCTTCTAGGACTTTGACAGCCTTGATCTCCAACTTGTTTGGCGAGACCTGTTGAAACTGTGGACGGCGGGGCCTGTTTCAATCCTTCTGCAACACTGAATTCCCTGAAGCACTCTACACTATGCCCATGGTTTTTTAGTTACTCAGAAGTCATCGATCTCTGCTTAACAGAGATTGGTTTCCTTTCTCGCAAGGAGAATAGGCCCTCACTCTTTGGTGGAGGTCAAACTTTCCCCCGTTTCAGAAGTCCCCAGTTAGAAAAGAATATTTCTCCAGTTGATGGAAAAGACCTCGTTCTTAGGTTCGTCTTGAAGAGCTGCTTCTAATCACTGTAGACCATACAGTTGGTCCTTTATCCACTGAGTCACCCACCCCAAGATCTGAAATATCCCCCCCCCCCCAAAAAAAAACACATTCCAGACAGAAACCTTGATTTTGCCATTATATAAGATCCATCTTAACTACACTGTATTTAATGGAGACTGAGATCCACAGATTTTTGGTGTCATGGTTGATCCGGAACCAACCCAGCAGATACAATGGCCTACTACTGAATGGAGAAATCGAACTTAAGACATTTTTCTTGTTCCTTTTTATATTATAAATACCTATGGCGTTGTCTACATTCCTGACTTTCGGCTTTGAGATCGTTTTTTTTCTACTTTCAAGTGGTTTGAGATACTCCTTGTGCTTCTTACAGTTTTCACTTCTAGAAGCTCTTTTAGTTGCCACTTGTTTTCTCGGGCCTATGTAGAATGTTTCTCCTGTTCTCTTGTTAAGTAACTGAAGTTCGTTTGTCCTGTTTCCTGTCAGTGTTTTTTTTTGCATAGAGCAATTGCAACAGGAGCAGCTCTGAGCTTAGTGGATTTTCTTTAGCTTGGAGAAGAGTCTGATGGGAAGCTTTAGCTTAGTTTGCACGGTGATTTTGCCAGAAAATATAGAGGTTAATTTTGATATGTCTGCCTCTGATGCATTTCTGAGGCATAACAACCATTCCTGGAACTTCCAGTAGGTAGGTATCGTATTACAACCGTTATGTACTCCCTGCATCTGTCTCTTGGTTAGGCTTTTTCATGGACTATCTGAACTCTGATGCTGCGTTCGTTTGAGAAGTCGCACCTCCGACTAGAGAGAGTCTTGCTGTTGCCCTAATGTAGGCCTTGCTGGTTTTCCCAGAATTCCATGTTGATTGGCTATGCTGGCTTGGGGCTTCAGAGCATTCCAAGTTAGGTCACTAAACTAGGGTCGTGTGATGCAACTCTCGTCACTGTGGTCTCTGTATGTCATTATCATCAGACAAACAAGAATCTTCTTTTTCTCCGGATGTTACCCCTCCTAGGCTACCTGCCAGAGGCACTCAAGTTTTTGTCGTAGGAGATTTAATTGAAAGGTGAGTTTTCGAGTTATATTGAGCACACACATTCGGCAAGGGGTGGCATGTACAAGTACTAATGCTTTGCCCATTCTATCTGAGGGGTTTTGTTCATGGCCTTGCCGAGCGATTTCGATGCCTCACTTTGGTGGGCTATCGAGGATCCACCCTTTAGTTCAACTAACGTGTTTGTAAGGTGAACTTAGAACGGGGTGGGTGAAGTCTTTGGTTCTACAGATGTTTCTAGCCTCCAATTCGATCAGCCTACCCAGTCATGGCCAGTGATTTTTTTTTTTTTACTGTTGTGGTATAATCTCTTACTTTGTTAGAAGATGCGATACTAGCTCTTTGCATTCTTGTAGCTTTTCTGTCGCAGCATTCCTCCAGCCTGATGAGCTTATGTTGTTTTTGACTGAAAGTTCCCTATCATCACTAGCTAGCATTTCCTACGTGATCGTGTGATTACAACTATCAAGCCCCAACTATATACTGGGGAGATTACTTGTATGTGTGGCCATACTTGAAACTTCACGGCGAGTAGCTGTTATTTACGCTTGCATGAACTTTAATTTAGTTTTCTGCTCTGTGGCCTCCATAGACATAAAGCTCTGTCAAACACTCTATTACTATTTTGGACACTCACCTGTAAACAGGCACAAAATGGTACCAAAATTGTCTAGTTGTTTGTTGACACATGGACCAAATTTTTCTCTTACGTACTGCTGTGTGAAACTGGCTGAAGCCAGGAACTGAATTATGGTTACTATCATAATGCTGAGCGCACCGTTTTATACAATACTTCTCTGCACTTGCCCCGTTACAAATCTGAGGATCGTCTATTTATGGTGGTTTGAAATAAACACCCACTCTCACGCAAACAATGTGAATCATTTACACTTCTTAATATTCCGTCAGTCATACTTGTAAAAGTTACTATTTTGGATTAGAACTCATAGAATTCCGCAAACAATGTGGGCATTTTCTTGTGGTGGCTGGGGAGCGATAGTGTAGGCCAAAACAGTAAGCTTCTTCAGCCTCTGTTGTTGTCCGTGTTTTGGAAGAGACCTTTTGGAACTCTTTGCTTCCTTTCCTGGTTTACTCTAAATATTTGATGGTCAGCAGGGTGAATGACCTCCTAACTCTAACTGATGATCAACTCATGCAATTCATGAAGGTACTAGGTGGGAGAATGAATGGGAAATGTTGGATGGGGAGGTATGAGTGGAAATTTATGTTGATTATAGAAGGGGTATACTTTTGTTGTTTATTATTTATTTTGATTGCTGCATTTGAATTTGGATATATTTGACATGTTAATTTTATTTTTATATGTTTTAATAACTTTATTTAAAATTGTTAACAGGATTTTTTTTAAAAAATAATGAGGCACTGGCAAAAAAGCTGTCTATGAAATTGCTGTCTTGTGCCCCAATCAAACTTTCTTTTTGAGGTGCATAATTAAAACCAGATGGTATCTACACAGATAACCTAGGATGGAGGAGTGGTTTGTGACATGAAAAATAAATCAGTTTCCAACAGTTATGACCACTACTGTTTTCTCGCTGTTTCGTCATAATACAAGAATTATTTCTATCTCTGTCATCTTGCAAAACCTGCATGGTGTTGATTAGCAGCATTACTGCTCCTCCCAATCTCTAGCCTGTTTGCCAACATATCAGCTATTCCCCAACCTCATCTCAGTACGCACAGGTCCTGACAAAAATTTCAGAGCCTTGGAAACGCCATGCTAAATACCAATCTAGATTTTAAAACAGTCATTTAAAAAGATTTGACTTTAAAAAGTGGGGATGCTTAATAAAACTGATGATTTTATGACATCTGCTGCTTTCTTTTGATTGATGAGAATCACTTGTAACTGCTTCTTATAACGAGAGGGTTAAAAGTTTGCCTTTTCAGAGCACGCGCATCTGAAAAAGTTTTAGAGCTAGGCTAGAGAAACTGATCTGGGACACTGTGTGGTAAGTCCAACATAGCTTAATATAATCGCTTGGTTTGAATTATAGGTGCAGAATCTCCCAGCTAGCATGGCTGGGATCATTAAAGTGCCTGAGAATTTGAGTCTTGCCCTCAGCCCGCTATAACACTTTTTAAAGGCAAGTGGGAGCAGGAGAAATGGTCATGGTGAATTGTTTCTATCAGAGAACAACATCTGGCAAATAATAGTGAAAGGCTAAGTCAAAAACATCATTAAGAGAAACTTGAAGAGAAATTATTTCAGTCCCACAAAAGGGCAACTGCACCCCCCAAACAAAAAATGTCCTCACGCCTCTTGTATAATATTCCGACTCATGTTGTGCACTCTTGAAATGGGGATGGATTTAATACCCTAGAGTTTGTTGTTACTTTGCACAGTGTTGGGCATGTGGCATACTTTATCGTCCTCTTAATATTACAAGGAGATGCTGTAAGTTCGGTTGTGCGCGCGTGGCCAAGAGGGAAGAACTCAGAGCCAGAAGCTTCTATGCTATTTCGACTTTCACCGGAAGTTTCATGTCCTCTGGCACATTTGTTTCTTCAAATTTCTTTAAACCTCAAAAAAGTATAGCGGTCTCTGAAATACGACTCTGGCGTGCTGCTATCACTTCTGAATCAGTTTTAAAAATTCCTTTCTTCAACCTCTTTTCAGGAATTTGGGAGACAGAGATAGTCAGGAGGGCAGAACTAGTGAGTAGGGGGATGCTCTATGCACTCAAACTCCAAAGTCTTCAAAACAATCCGTTGTTTGGCCAGCCCTGTGTACAGGTGCATTGTCCTGCAAAAAGAGAACACGTTTTCTGGGAGCTGTTCCTCACTGTTTTTCCTTCAATGCCCTTCTTAATTGGCATTAGCATAGTAGTTTCTATTAATATGGTTGGCCCATTCTGAAGATAGTATCAAATGCCTTCGCTTATGCCAAACACTGTAGCCATGACCTTTCCTGCTGAACTTTTGAGTCTTGAATTCTATCTTCACCAGGGGGAACCTATCTGTCAACTGCAAGACTGTTGTTTGGTCTTCAATCATATTGATTTAACCATGTTCATCAGCAGCGACAAGTCGTGTTCCAAAAATTATTACTGATTCAAAGGGGAAAACGAACTGGCAGCAAGGACCCGGCTTGGGTGTGGTGTGGGGGTGGAGCAACTGCATACCGCATGCCCCGACCGGCCCCCCAAAGCTGGAGTCCACGCTGCCACCGACCCGACGGTGTGCCAGCATGGGAAGCTCCTGCGCAGTGCATTGATTAGACGCCGCAATGCCACAGGAGTGGATAAGAGGCAGCACCTTTTTTCTACGCAAAAAAGAGTGCATTTTGCCGCTTTTTTGCGCTGAGAAAAAAACGCCAAAAGTGGCCAGGGGTGTGCAGTTAAGCCCGTCTCCTACAACCGTCTGGTTTATAGCCCCAAAGTAGGCCTCAAAAATCAACTTGGATATCCACGTGATTTTGTTACTGGTCAGCATTCAAACAGTTGTACCCCTTGGCGCATAGCATTAATTGCTCAGGATGTAATCCAACGTGTTCGAGGATATTTCTCCTATTCTAATCAGTGTTTTGACTGAGATTCACCAATCTGCCAAAATCCAGTCATCATGGCTCGCAATTCAGGAACTGACATTGTTGAAGGACTTCCCAGACTTGCTGGCAGCTTTGGTCTCAAATCTCCATGCTGGCCCCCACTTCCTTCCCATGTAATAAGGGACTGGCACTTGTCACTAAACATTATACACCGCCTGATTGCCTTTGAGTTTTCTGTTGTTTTTTTTTTGTTCGTCTACAGGAAGGTCATGACAGTCTGGAGTTCAGCCACTAGGAAATTCCACACTTTTTGTTGACATGTTTCTTCTGTCAATCATATGGGAAAAAACATAAATGATAGTTACAATCCTGCATGGGCAGGTTTTAAATGCAAAGAATAATTTTCAAACTAGTTAATAAAAATGATGTTCAGATTTTGGAAGTGTGTTGGCTAGAACATTTTCGGCACTCCTTGTACACTCGAGAGAAACACATCATACATAGTTATTACATCATCACTTACAATGCATAGTGAGTAGTAAGAGGCTGCAGTGAAATGTGAAGTCGAAGGCTGTCATGGCCGGCAATCGATTTTTGTGGGATTTTACGGGCTATGTGGCCATGCCTAAAGAGTGTTATTCCTGACGTGTGCAAGCAATCTGTGGCTGGCATCTTCGTCAGGAAGAAACTCTTCTAGAACAATTGCCACATACCCGAAAACCCACAAAAACTGCAGTGAAAATGTTGGCTTATATGACCTCCCTTGAAATGAACTTGAAAATGAAAAGATGATATCCCCATTTGGAGAGGTTAGCAGCTATCTGTGATATAGCGCATTGTGTTTCGTGTTTATAGGAAGGAGAGTGTGAGTCTTCAAAGATAACGGAATTGAAAGGAGTTAAAGGAAGCCTCCAAGATACACAGCCGGGAGGTGATTGGTTGACAGCTTGCAAAACCTTGTCAGGTACATGTTCCATTGGAACTGGATGAGATCACATGTGAGGGAGTGTTTTCCTTTTGGAAATATAAAGTGGAAGCTTGTAGTAACGCCAGCAGCGCATCTAGGAGTTTATTTGAAACCCATGAAAACGCATGCTAAATTGTTATTCAATATACTTGCCTTTCGCCCAACAATCTTCCAAGCTAGTTTTTCCCAACACAGGATTCAGGGTGGCTGAACTGGTTTTGTGTTAAAGGTGGGGACTAGCTTCCCCTCCAACCACTTCCTCCTTTTCAATTGCAAGCTGGCATTAATGTTTATATTTGCCACTAGGACAAAAGGACCCTGTCAATATCCTTGAGCTTAGTGTTGGTAAAAGTTTGGTATAGTCTAGAAGAGGACTAATAATGGAGGCAGCCACAAATGTTGGGTTTCAGAAGAAAGAGCCGAACATGGGATTTGAAATTTGGTGTTAATTATATACGGATTCCGGTGTAGATTTTGGTGGGGACACTCCTTGAATTGTGTTATCCTGAGTCTTCCTATGGCTAACAAAGATGGACCTGCATATTATCCGTTGCATGCCCAGCGTGTTGACATTTCTTGTCCCTTCTGTGATTGCACTGTTTTGTTAAGATCTTTATGAGCAGGGTGTTTTTTAGCACAGTTTTACCCTGCCGAAATCCCGTTGTCAGGGCTTTCTCCGGGGTTTACTCCATTTTGGAACATACTACCTCTGGAACTGTATTCTTGAGTCTTTTCCGGATTGATCATGGTGGCCGACACTCCTTTTATCTACCTTTAAATTATTTTAAGTGTTTTATTTTGTATTTTTGTCTTTCTTGAATCTAAAGATTTATTATTTTTCTAGTTTACATTTTAGATTTTGTAAAAAACTTTTTTCTGGCTCAATGTCTTTTCGAGTCATTATACACTGTCACAAGAGGTTTGTTAATACCGGCCCGTGTAAAACTATTCATCCTCCGCAGTACGGTGGTGGAGGCCCAGCCTCGTTACCATCAGGAACGCAACCGGCAGTCGCTAAAATTGACACTTTCCTTCTCCCCCCAGTGTAGATTTTCTGTCTGAAACCAGTACTAATGCATACTAAGAGAATTTGTCTAAGCCTCCTGAATACACCGTCTTTTTCTCACCCTAATCCCGAATCTCTTTTTACTTGTATCTTTCTTGGTTATTTTGTTATGCATCAATTAACCAACTTTTATTGCTTGTGTTCCTCACTGACCAGGCAAAAAGCTTCCTAAAATTCATTGAAGCCCATTTTCCTGAGAAGACACTGAGAGCACTGTAGCGTTAACTGCTGCAAGAGGACGTGGAAAATCAGCTGCTTGGGATTGGCTAATAAGCCGAGCAGTGGCCTTGGGTAAATTAATCTGGATGTTTCAGTAATGGTTTTTGTGTTAACAGGTCAGATCTAAGAAATTTTAGAGAGCTCACATGTCCTAAGGTTCGAATACAAATCATATTCATTTCACGGTTTTTAGAAGTTTTGTTGCAACTGGTTGCTGTATGATATATTACAAGTAAGCTGTCATCTCAGCTGAAGACAACTACAGGAATTCCACACATGGAAAAATACAGTGAGAGACAACTTTTAAAAAATAATTTGGCAGATGAAGGTTTATTTAGATGGAGATTCTGCTTTGAACAAGCAAAGGGGACTTGATGGCCCATGAGGCCCCTCCCAATTCTAAGATTCTGCTTCTAAGGTTGGTTGTTAACTGCCCTTGAGTCGACCTCAACCCTTGGCAACCCTGTGGATGAGACATTGCCAAATCCCCCATCCACTTCTCTGCTTGAGTCTTGCAAATGAATGCCCATGACCACCTTGATTGAGTCTATCCATCTGGCATGTAGTCCTCTCCACTGCCTTCTACATTTCCTAGCATTAATGTCTTTTGTGCCTTCTCATGAGATGACCAAAGTACAACAGCCTTTTTGTTATCTTTGCTTCCAGAGCGAGTTCACAGTTTATTTGTTCTAGGACCCATTTGTTTATCTTTTTGGCTGTTCATGATATTCTCAACACTTCTCGAGCACCACATCTCAAATGCATTTATTTTCTTTTTATCTGCTTTCTTCACTGCCCAGCTATCACATCCAGACATGGTGATGGGGAATACAGTGGCCTGGATTATTCTAACTTTAGTGCTCAGTTGAATAGCTTTACTCTAGGATTTTCTCTTTCATTGCTTTCCTTTCCATTCCTGGTCTTATTTCTTGGCTGTAGTCTCCGTTCTGATCAATGTTTGATCCCAGGTATGAGGAATCTATTTCAATTTCCTCGTTGTCTAGGTAGAATTTATGTAGATTCTGCATGGTCATTCTGTTTTTATTTTCTGCAACATCAAGCCTGACTTTGTACTTTCTTCCTTGACCTTCCTTAGTAATTGTTCCAAGTCTCTGATGTTTTCCGCTAGTATGGTGTCATCTGTATATCTTAGATTATTAATTTTCCTTCCTATCTGCATTCTTGCTCTTGCTGCATCTAATACAAACCTTAAAGTATGCCAAAACGGTGTAGCCAGGTCGCCTCTAGCAGTGCTTTTTGGGGTACATCATGGGGGGGGGGTAATTACTCCATACACACATCCAAATGCATCTGGAATGGGCACTATATTTGTGCCCATTATTTCTTTCCCAAGAAATTGCCAGAGACCAGCATTTGCCAGGACCCCAGTGGCTCAGGCAACAGGTACTGGTCCAGGGACTACCACTTTAAGTAGTAGTGGAGTACTGTATAGAGCACGATTTAAATGTACAAGCATCTCTGTGTGAACTTTGGAGACCATGGTTCTCTTTTTAAAGCAAAAATCTTTTGGTTTTGGTTTTTAAACAAAGACAAGGAAAATGTGTGGATAATTAGAATCATCATGGCTGCTTATTGTCCCTTATGAGGAAGGAGGTTTACTAAAATGAAGCACATTCATTTACATCCTAATGGAACAGGAAAGGCAACTATCTGCTCTACCAGAAAGGAGTTAGTGAGCTTTGCTCTGAACAGAAACAGTTGAAAGGAACCTTTGTCTGACCTTCAATTGTTTTTACCAGTTAGGAGTAAAATCTGTATTTGCAATTTGCAGTGTCAATCCTGTGGAAGTAAGGAAGGCATACTCCAAAGCAAATAAATTGGATGACTGAACGTATTCTATAAAGTCTATTATTGAGCATATATTTAAATTGATTGAAACCTATTCTTCTGTATCATATGGATCAATACTTTGGAGGAGTTATATACAGAATGACAGAACGCAAATCATGATAATAGTTTAAAAGAAGAATATTTGATAATTGATGGATCATCCATCCACAGAAGACTAGAGATGTCCTTCTGAACACATGTTGGTGATGGAGAAGAGGGTATAAATTAAAAATGCAAACATAGGTAGTTCCATACACTTAAGTGCTCCAAAATGGGTACACATGAACGGCTCTGAAATATAATGATGTCTAGCCTGTGATTAAAATAATTAAAAACAGGCAATATGGTGAAGTCGAAGGCTTTCACACCCGGCATCCATAGTTATGTCTGGGGGGATTGGGGCTATGAGGCTATGTTCTAGAAGAGTTTATTCCTGACGTTTTGCCAGCAGCTGTGGCTGGCATCTTCAGAGAATGCTGGCATGGAGAGGTGTGTGTGTGTGTGTGTGTGTGTGTGTGTGTGTGTGTGTGTGTATACACCCCACTTTCTTCCATGCCAGCATTCTCTGAAGATGCCAGCCACAGCTGCTGGCAAAACGTCAGGAATAAACTCTTCTAGAACACAGCCTCATAGCCCGAAAAAACCCAAAAAAACCTGGCAATAAGGTTTTGTGAGCCCATATATCTTTATTTTGCAGGTATATTTTTTAAAAAAATATAGTAGAAAAAAGTACAGTAGAAAGTAAAGAGCAAAGCAACAGATTTCACTTGTGAGCTTACTACCAGCCTCCCCATAGTATTTTAATGATAACTATGACAGCACATCTCGTTATCATTATTATTATTGAAAGGATTTGGTATAATGTTTGGGCAGTATTTCAAACAACCAAAACGTGCTGTACAAATTATTAACTCCTATTATAGTCCAATTCCATAAACATGCTTAGGGTTACACGTTTTAAGTACTTAGGGAATGCTAGTTCACTGATAAGCGGTATGGAAGTGTACTTGCTATTGTTATAGGGTTACATGTGTCCAGTTCTCTTGATAGACTGCAGCCCAGTGCAGGGTGTCCAGATGTCCTAACTGCAAAAAAGGACAACACATGTTTGATAAACGCCATTTAAAGTGTAGGATATTCAAGACAAATATAGGACATTATCAAAAGAGGACAAGGCATGACAAAATGTCTGACATTCAAGAAAAATGTAGGACATGTCCAAATAAAAGCTAGAAACACTCATGATAATGTAGATTCGTGCTTCTTAGCTATGCTCAAAACAGAGAATATTTGGGAATTCTCTCCTGAATGGAAAGTTGAAATATAGAATATGTCCTGGAAAAGGAGGACATAAGGAACATCCTGTTCTTACATTTATCTCGATACACGCTGCAGTGTATTTGCAGTTTGACACCTCTTCAACTGCCAGGGCTCCATCCTACAGAATCCTGTGATTTGTACTTTTCTGAGGCCACCCCAGCACTCTTTGACAGAGGCTGAAAACCTTGTAAAACTACAAATCCCAGGATTCCATAGGCTAGAGCTCCAGCACTGAAAAGAGAGCCGAATTGCATTATTCTACAGTGCAGAGGTGCCTCAGTGGTGAACATTTCTGCGTAAATATAGGACTTGTAGTGTTGGACTATGACTCTGGAGACCAGGGTTTGAATCTCTGCTCAGCCATAGAAAGCCAAATCCAGACGATATTCAGGAAAAGGAGTGTCTTCCTTTTCCCGAACACATCCTCCATTTCCACCTCCTCTCCAGGAGGAATTCCAAAACGTCCTCCATTTTAAGCATAACTAAGAATGCCCTCCATTTTGCAGTACCCTCCTTTGCAGTTAGGACATCTGGGTAAGTCACACTCTCAGCCTCAGAGGAAGGACACTGCAAAACCCCTGTGGAGAAATCTGGCCATGAAAACCCCACGATAGGGTCGCCATAAGTCAGACACCACTCAATGGTACACAACAACAGGACATACTAAAACAAATGACAAGGTTGCCCATAGGGAAACCATACTTGCCCACATGGAATCATTGAATACGTGCCCATAGGGAAACATAGGGCAAGTATTCAGTGTTTCCCTATGGGCAAGTATGGTTTCTCTGTCAGCAAATATGGTTTCCCTATGGGCAAGTATTGTCATTTGCTTTAGTATATTAGGCCTTCCATTTAATCCTTGCCCTATGTTTCCCTATGGGCAAGCATTTGCCAATGATTGTCTGTGGGCAAGTATTCTCCAATGATTCCCTATGTGCAAGTATGGCTTCCCTATGGGCAAGTACTGTCATTTGTTTTAGTACATTAGGCCCTCCATGGAATT